>NW_019154085.1:63021337-63038079 GCF_002288905.1 Enhydra lutris kenyoni | reverse complement strand
TCTTTCTTCTTCTTCTTCTTCTTCTTCTTCTTCTTCTTCTTCTTCTTCTTCTTTAACTTATCTAATTCTAAAAACCTATCAGGGCAATAGCTAAAATACAGTTTTAAGCGTCACCTCAAAGTATGTCAGAATCTCTAGAAAAGGATTCAAAAATATCTGTCGAGTTATGCTGTTAGAATGAGGCCAGAGAAAGCTATAGTAAGCTCCCCAGGAGAGTCTGATGATTAACAACAAGTCTGTGAAACCCTCACTGAGGGGCAGGCAGCCTGGTATGGTTCAGGGACTTCAGGAACTCATCATTAGTGGGTGATAGTACTTAGCCAATAAAATATTTAATGGTCAGGAGCTGCTGGCGTCACCAGAGATCACCCTCAATTTAGAGTTTGATTCAGTATGATACTTTGAGGTGCCCAAAGACTTCCCAGCAATCTGGGATGAATAAACAGAACAAAATAGTTAATCTTCAGCACATATGATAAATTCTAACATCAGGGACACAGAATTAGCTCACACAGACCTTTGTGAAAATTAGGAAAGATGCCCCTTTCTCCCCTGGGGAAAACGGCTGAGCACTGGGGTAAAGAATTTGGCAATTGGGTCATGGTTTTTTGGTAAAGGACAATCTAAACCACAAGTGGTCATTTATTGATACAGACTACCAATACCAAGAGAGATCACACAGGGAAGACTAACTTTTGGCCAATGACCATTCTAATATTTTACGGCTATGGAACACTTTTTTCTTTTTTTTTTTTTTAATTTTTTAAATTTTTTATTTTTTCAGCGTAACAGTATTCATTATTTTTGCACCACACCCAGTGCTCCATGCAATCCGTGCCCTCTACAATACCCACCACCTGGATCCCCCAACCTCCCACCCCCCGCCCCTTCAAAACCCTCAGATTGTTTTTCAGAGTCCATAGTCTCCCATGGTTCACCTCCCCTTCCAATTTCCCTCAACTCCCTTCTCCTCTCCATCTCCCCTTGTCCTCCATGCTATTTGTTATGCTCCACAAATAAGTGAAACCATATGATAATTGACTTTCTCTGCTTGACTTATTGCACTCAGCATAATCTCTTCCAGACCTGTCCATGTTGCTACAAAAGTTGGGTATTCATCCTTTCTGATGGAGGCATAATACTCCATAGTGTATATGGACCACATCTTCCTTATCCATTCGTCCATTGAAGGGCATCTTGGTTCTTTCCACAGTTTGGCGACCGTGGCCATAGCTGCTATAAACATTGGGGTACAGATGGCCCTTCTTTTCACTACATCTGTATCTTTGGGGTAAATACCCAGTAGTGCAATTGCAGGGTCATAGGGAAGCTCTATTTTTAATTTCTTGAGGAATCTCCACACTGTTCTCCAAAGTGGCTGCACCAACTTGCATTCCCACCAGCAGTGTAAGAGGGTTCCCCTTTCTCCACATCCTCTCCAACACATGCTGTATAGGAGGCTATTTGAATAGAAAAAAGTGTTCCATTCCATGTGTTAGAATGGAACACTTTTTTTCTATTCAAATAGCCTCCTATGATAAACATGAGAATTAAAAATTATGATAGGAATCGGGACTAGCACCTACTGGTCTTTGCAACCTTTATTGAAGTGTGATGTGGTTTTGTTTGTTTTTGATTGGCCTGTGAAAACAAAACAAATGCTTTTTTTTTTTAATTAAAACAGGACAGAAAGGTATATAAGCTTATTTTTTCACTTTCTTTTTTGAACAGTTTCTTGAGTAACAGTCTGAGCATCTTTGTATGCAAATTATTTTATACATATCATGTTGTATACATATCACATTGTTCTGCAATTTGTCTTTTTAATTAATATATCCTGGGCATATTTTCGATTGGCACATATAAATCTACCTCATTCTTGGGGTACCTGGGTGGCTTAGTAAGCTTGCCATCTTACTCTTGATTTTGGCTCAGGTCTTCATCTCAGGGCAGTGAGATATGGAACCCCAACATCAGGCTCTGAGCTCAGTGGGGAGTCTACTTGGGACTCTTTCTCCCTCTCCCTCTGCCTTCCCCCCAACTCACATATGCACTCTCTCTCTCTCTCTCAAATAAATAAATAAATCTTTTTTTAAAATTTTAAGATTTTATTTATTTATTTGACAGAGAGAGACACAGCGAGAGAGGGAACACAAGCAGGGGGAGTGGGAGAGGGAAAAGCAAGCTTCCTGCAGAGTGGGGAGCCTGACATGCAACTCCATCCCAGGACACTGGGATCATGACCTGAGCTGAAGGCAGACGCTTAACAACTGAGCCACACAGGTGCCCTAAAAAAAAAAAAAAAAAAAAATTTAAATCTACCTCATTCTTCTTAAATGGTGCATAGCCTTCCATTCTATTTAATTAATGGGTCACTTCTTGATGCACATTTAGATTTTTTCAAGTTTTCTTTGTAGCTAACAAGACTGTAATGAATATCTTCCAGTATTTTTGTGAGATCCGTTAGTATTTCTGTTGGATAGATTTCTAAAATAGGTCAAAGATATTCACATTTTCCATGTTTACATTAGACAGTTGGGTTAGGTATAGGTGCTTCTCCTTGAAGCAGGGGCCTTCAAAGGATGCTCTTTAATTTTTCATCTCCCAGCATCTCTTCCAGGACAAACAGTTCTACAACCAAAGACCTCTAAGGACAGGAACCACGGTCATCTCACATGGTATAGAATAGTGCCAGCACTGTATTTTTTTTAAAGTTGAATAAATTAACAACCTACCAACTTGGATAGATACCAAAAACATGAAGTCACTAATACATTTTTTGGTAGTAAACTCAACACAAAGCAGCATGCTTAACAATGCCATATTTCAGATGACAGAAGCCACATATCATCACATTATTATTCAAAGAAAATGTCCACTTGAGAATGAAAATGAGGAGTTATTGCAAATGCTACAAGCCTAGATGATGCTATCCAGTTCCTATTGTATAGGAACTGAATCTGTGAATGATAAATAAATAATGTAATTTAATTCAATTATCTTTGAACAATTATACTTAAAATAAGCTATCTCATTGAGCAATATAGTTTTTCTTTTAAAATATTGAAAAGTAGTGCCACATTTATTTCTGAAACAGGAATTATCTCCATTTTTCATTACAATAACAAAACATGATTACTAGAACAAAATTAAGCCTATAAAATTTACATAGTAGAAAATCAGAAGCCCAAAGACAAATATTGTTAAAACTTGGTTTACATTTTTTCATAACTTATTACTACATGTAACATTAGATCTAAACCTTTACTTAACCTTTCAAACTTCCTAAGCTATTGTTTGTCAATCACTCTTCTAGAAGACTAGAAATACTGTTCTTCTAATAAAAATCTATAACAGCTTGAACTCATCATTGAACTTTCCTGAACATTAGAATCATATTTATAAAATGCAGAATTTGAAAAGACATGAATTTTTAAGGTGCATTCTAGTTTCAAAACATTATTTTTCTGAGAATAAAACCAATTATGGCAGCATAAAACAATAAACTACCATAATTAACATGGTAGTTATCAAGTAAACTTTAAATTAATTTTCTAGGCTTTTAAGACAGCATACAAAGGATTTTTGGAGAGAAGGGATAGCTGCTATCTACACATTGATTTTGCTGGAATAACTATTTGGAGGAGAAAAAGATACAACATTATAGAAAGGCCACCAGTTCTTGGGAACCCATGAAAAATGATTTTCTCTCTGCTTTGGAAGGCTGTATTTCATGAGAGAGCTTATGTCTCAGTCTCCAACACAACTCTGAAACAGAACCTCACCCTAGATTATCCTGCCAAATCTAGTCTCCTTAACACTGAATTATTGTGGGGAAATAAATTATCAGGTTTTAGCGTCTGTTATATTTGGCTACACATCTTGAGGCAACTTCTAAATCAATTATTTGGAGGTCAAGTTTTGTCTAGACCTAAGCTACTTAAGTTTCAGAAGCCATGAAGTTTTTTTGGTCTTAGACTTCATTCCATCCTTTGAACTATGAACTTCAACTGTATAGAAACTATGACTTCCTAAAGTGCTCTTACTAACTATTGAAACACCACACAACATTCCTATGCTAGACTAATGCCAGATATTAGTACAGCATCCAGATTCTTCTCTGTGTCCATTATACACCCTAATGATGAAACAAGTTTGCTCGATAAGTAGTCTTAATGTCATATTTTACAACTTTTAGTAAAACAGTAGGTTTCAAAGCGTGGTTCTCAGACCAGCAGCCTCAGCAATCATGTGAGAATGTGTTTAAAATTAATATTTTTGAGCCCCCCCACCCCCAAATTAAACTAGAACTTTCGCAGGTGGCAACCTAGCAATCTGGGTTTGAACAAGCACTCCAGGTAATTATGATGTGTGCTCAAGCTTGAGAACCACTGTTTGTCTTATGCATGAGGCAACAATGTCCCCCAGTGGCCAAAAACCCACACACTATTCAAATACATGTACATGTTTCAAATAATTACCAAAGACAATGTTCACTAATTTTAGCGGGCTTGAAATTCAGTCCCCACATTCACAGGTATGCAGAAAATTCTTATTTCTTTTTCCTCCTTTACATCTAATAAAATCCAAAGCTCAGTATCAGTCCATTGGATTGCCAGGAAATGAATTCCACTCATTATTAACAACCTCCTCAACCAGGACTCAACCAGAATCCAAGAGGCTCATATGGTGTTCAGAAAAATGGTAGAAGTTTCTTGACCCTCCAGTCCAAGACAGTGTCTGATGACATCCTTATTGTCCAAACCAAGTGGTCAGTATTATAGAGGTCAGTATTAGAGAATCAACTCTCCTGGGTACACCATGCCACCATGTATCTGAAATTCCTCTCCCTCTGGGTGCACTGCCACAGATTAGAGGCAGATTAGATGCCTGAAATTATAGGATCCTATTCACTTTCGTCTCTGTCTCTGTTTCTGGAAAGGGCTCCTCGTTTTCTTCCCTGAGTGGCACTTCTCTGACCCCTTCTACCCACCAAGAAGCCCAGATCCTTTATAAAAGATCTTTTACTTTATGAAAGATCCCAAAGTCTGCTAACATGCTGTAAAATTGAATTTCCTGAGATGACGAAATTATCCTCTCTCCGTGCTGTCCTCTACACACTTAGCTCCTGAGCATCTGAAATGTGTCCTGAGCAACTGAAGAATTTGATTTAATAAAGAATAAAACAATAAAATTTAATTATTTTAACTATGCAAATTTATTTTTAAAATTTTTTCTCTGACATTTAAAAACTTTATTTAAATACATTTCATTTAGATGTGTGTAATGCAGAAAATGCAATTGTTCTCTCAATCCCTATCCCCAACTCCCCAAGAAGTACCCTGTTAATGGGTTCTACTTTTCTGTATACACTGTTCAAATATATATTACAATTCACTTACAGATTTTAGCTCATCCATTATCAGTTTCTTTTTCTTCCACATATATATTTATTTTATTTTTATCTTTATTTTTCTTATTATGCTCAGTTAGTCAACATATTGCCCATCATTCATTTTTGATGTAGTGTCCAATGTTAACCATGTAAATTTAAACAGCCTCATGTGGCTAGTGGCTACTTCATTGGGCAGCACATTTCTAAAGACTTTTGCTTCCACCCTGCTAGAAATTATGAACAGCCTAGTCATCTACGTAAATCAAAGAGAATGGAAAATCCGGAGAGCAATACAAAAGAGCATCTCAGAAAAGTTCTCTGGGGATGAGTGTAGGAGTGTTCATTGTATTGTTCAACTTTTCACATGTTTGAAAATTCCCAAAGTAAAGAGCTGAGGAAAAACATACCACCACAAATTAAAGCCCAGTTATAAATGGATTTATGAGCAGGGATCCTGTGGTGTGACCTCCAGCTGTTTTAATTCAGCTAATTCAGATAAATGGTAGGGTCAACAAGGAGGGCCCTGTGAAGGAGAAGCCAGGAGTTGGATGTGAAAAGAGAAAACCTGGACAATTGAAGGTGAAGGGAAAAAAAAAATCTCCTCAGCTGCCAGAGGGAGATGATGCTTCCAGGCATCACTCTGAATGGGAGAGGTGCTCTTCTTAGGGGAGATGGACTCCAGTTCCTTCACGGTAGAGGAAATGCCATGTGCCTCAGGGTAAGGTGACACGCTAATGAGCTTCTGGCCTAATTTCTGGTAGATAAAGAAATCAAATTGGAGGAATACGAGGTATTTACGGCAAGCACATTGAAATGACAAAAGGGGAGAGGCAATTCAGTGGATCAGAGGTTATCATACAGTGGCTGTTAACACAAACGCTGAAATGGATGCAGGGAAGAGAGAGACCTATGGGAAAGGCAGAGAAAGGAAGGGTGGTGAGAAAACTTATACTCGACACCCTCAAAGACAATCGCACTAGAGCATAGCATCCGTCATGACCTCACGTGTACTGGGCATGAAGCCACTCTTCCCTCACTTATTTTGGCAAACTCTACATTTTACATTAGCATGTGTTGCCCCTGAGGAATGTTGGTGACTAGTTAGAACCGCTGCTATAAACAAAGTTAATAAGAGACACCTACAAAGCAAAAGCCTGATTTTTCTCAACCCCAGGATAAAAAGTAGAACAGACATCTGGTTATCTTACCTCCAGAAATAATAGAACATCGAGGGAGATAGCAGTGTGAATCTGATTTTGGGTAAGATTTTTCAACTATGAACTTGGACCGAAGTGAGTAAATTCTAGGCTGAAGGGGGAGTTATCACTATTCTTCATTCTTATTTTATCAACCAGATAATGAATCTTGAAAGGAGTAGAAAGACAAATGGCATCTTGTTAAGATGGTCTGTGTATCATGGTTGTCAGCATTTAAGTAATTCATTATTTCTATTTCAAAATACCAGGCTCTTCTGAAAAGTATTTTTCTGTATCTTCTTTCTCCTGCTTTCGCATAAATGAAATGTCAACAGATAATCAAGAAAACCAAGGAAAAAATAACTCTCCTGGTAAGTCTCCATCATGGCATTTAAGTAGAAATAGTCATTACTTACCATAGGTGAGCCAGAAGCAAATTGTTCTGTTATCAGGAAGTTCTTAGCTATCAGATATCCGAGCTGCTTGGGTATTTTTAGAGAAAAACAAAATATCAGTGGTTGAAAATAAGTCGATTTTAAGAATTGAGTGGAAGGAGTCTCTGGACTCTAACAAGTGATGTTAATTTCACTTCCTTCTTAATACATTAATCCCTAAAGTTGTGAAGAAACCACCCAATTTAGTCTCTCATTTAATGGCACTTCTTAAAACAGCTCTTAAAGCTGTCATTACTTGTAATTTATTCATTTCCTTTTGTGACTACCTATTCAATATCTGTCTAGGCTTTAAAATATAAGACGGCAGGAATGAGAATTTTGTCCTCTGTCATAGGCACTCATTAAACATTTGGTTAATGAAATGAATGATTAAACAATACATTACTAGAAGTTAGATTACTTCTTTAACTCCCTCTTTAGTGATTTATTAAGCAAAAGTAACGTGAAAAGCAGGTGCCTGACCATTACTGCCTTCTCAACTTAAATGAATAAAATTGTAGAATTTTAAATAGATGAGTTATGGCAATCACATTTTTTATGTTAGCAGATACCATGCTTCATACATGATTCAAAAATAGGGTACTTTTGTACTGTGTTATTTGGAAAAGAGCACTAGACAGCATATGAAAGGTTAGATCTTAATCTCAGAGAGGTAAGGTGGTTGCCCCTTAGTCAAACAGCTCATGAGTTAAGGAGCTTTTCTGTAATTGTCCTATGAAGTTTTCCCGCAAATGTGCTATGAACTTTTACACAGTTTCAATTTTTTAAAGACCTTACTATAACCTCATTTAGTCTATACATTGACAAAGCAGATATTATAATCCTATTTCCAATTACTCATTATAAATATATCAACTAAAGCAGAGAAAGGTTAACAACTTGGCCAGAGTTGCAGAGTTATTAAGAGTCAGAGCCATAACTCAAATTCCTGACTTCAGTTAACCCCTAACTTTTCCATGATGTCACCGCTGAGAATGAACTGTGTTCCAGTTTATTTGGATTTCACACATTTTTAACCTCTTTATCTCCTGTTTCAATTTTAGAGTAATAGAAGTAATAGAAGTAATAGAAGAAAAGTAATAGAAGAAAAGATAAACACTTCGACTTATCCATTATTCATAACTGCTTTGGAAGTAGAAAACTGTGAGACCTCGGGTGGATTATTTCATATCTTTGGATTTCATTTTACTCCTTTGTAAAATAAAGAGTTGGACAGTCATCTCGAAAGTTCTTACCAGATTCCAAATTCCACATCTCTGTCTTATTTTTCTCCTACTTTTACTTTTATCTTCACCAGAATCACTTCTTTTCCATAAATGTTTTCCTTTAACTTCTAGAATATATAATGAAATAATATGATAAAAGTAGCTTAGTTTAAGAATAGGGGAAAAGAAAGCCAAACAGAGACAAACTGAAGGGCCTCAACAGTCCTACAAGATTTACTAAATGCTTACAGTATTTATTACTGTAAATTTAATTTAAATATTATTTAATATTTGGAGAAGTTGGGAGTACAAATAGTTACATGTTAAAGTTATTCAAAGCTTACCATATACCTAATACTCCTGTGTCCATTAAATATTGACTCATTTAATCTTCTTAACAGCTTTCTGAGGTATTAGTCTCAGTTTATAGCTGAAACACAGAGAGGTTAAATAATTTTTCCAAATGTATAGCTAGTGAATAATAGTATTAGGATATGATCCCAGATGATTTATCTCTAGAGGCTAAGCTCCTACCCACTATACTGCATGCATGGCCTTAAGGTGCTCACCATATAATAGACAAGATTAAATTAACAGTCCACCAAGACCATAATACATAGAATATACAAGGCTATAGGTCTTGCAGGGGACCATACATTTAATGGAAATTACTGGTTGTAGAATGCCGAGGGTATGTCAGGAACTTTCCATGTATGTCAAGTGTTAGGTTTCTTTGGTAATTAAGGAAATTAAGACTCGGGAAATTACTTCTTCCTAAATCACAAAAGTGAACAGACAAGAGCTCTACCTGAGGTCTGAGAGACCATATTCTCGCTACTATCCATGCAATCCATCCAGTTATGGTGATTCTAAAGCCTTCCTACAGAAGGAGATTTAAGATGAACTCTGAAGTAAGAGTAGATTTTCTCAAATGGAGAAAGAGCTCAGAGTAGGGGAAAGCATTCCCAGAAGAAAGAATGGTTGTTCCATTTGCCTGGAATAAAGACTCTGGGAGGGGTAAAACAGGTTTGAAAAGATAATGAGGTGAAGGGTCTTAGATGCCGCACCGAAATGTTGGTAGACAAAAGTGAGCCAATAATAATGTTTGAGCTGAGGAATACATTCCTTAGTTTTTCAGAGAAGATACTTTTTCCCGGCCTGGGAGCCAAAAGAAACTTTTTACCTTATGCAGAGAACATCAAGTTGCCAGGAGTGTCAAAGCAAATTCCCAAAGTAGATTTAATCTAATGGACACTCATGGAGTGCCAGGCATGGTGTTTTGTGTTAAATAATTTAAATTTAGAACAAAATTCAATAAAGGAAATTCTGTAAAGGGTTTAATTAATATGATCCTAGCATGCAATCGCTTCTCTGCCTTTTGGCTAAGATCAAGTGTGGTCCAAGCATGTAGCCTTCCAATGGTCTGACAGTCATAGTTTAGACTTCAAAATTCTCAGAAAGGTGGCTGGGCTACCTGTTCCTTTAACCATATCGCTGGTATTTTCTTTTAGATGAACTTTTCACTTCGAACCAAAACTAAAAATTTCGAGATTATATACTTTGATGAGCACCATGGCTTGTGGTATTTTCTGCTGCATACCAAGCGCAGATTATGCCACATGCTTTGAAAATCAGACCATCACCACCACTACTTATCTTGACTATGTATATGGAAAACAAAAAAAATAATCCTCATGAAACAATATGTGTCTTTTTGGGTGGATCATTTTTTAAAAGGAAACCAATGAAAAATATTACCTAGCCTTGAAGTCTGGGAAAGTAACCACTTTTTCCTTCTAATTGTCATTACCTAACCTATTAGCATGGAAAAAAACTAATGTTCATTGCTTCCTCAATAATTTTTTTTTTTAGATTTATTTATTTAAGTGAGAAACAGAGCGGGAGTGAGCACGAGGGGGATGGGGAGAGGGAGAGATTATCTGAAGCAGACTCTGCATTGAGTAGCAGCTAGACGCTGGCCTGCATCTCACCACCCTGAGATCATGACCTGAGCCCAAGCTCAAGAGTGGGCAGCTCAACCAACAGAGCCACCTAGGCACCCCTCCTCCTCAACAAATTTAAAATTTGAGTATAATAACTTCCAAATATATCAACTAAAATGATTACCAATGGGATGGAAATTTGGAATCTACAAAGAACACTTAAATCTCCAATCTTTACAACTATTTTTAAAGTACCATGAAGCAGAAATAGGAATTCTCTAACTTCATTATATTTCAGTTTAATTCTCTGACCTCAAGAAATCTATGAGCAGCTGACAGAGTTGCCTAATGGGTGCAAACGTAAAAGTTCTCATAGGAATTAATTCTTTTCTTAAATAAATTCTACACCCAAGGTGGGTCTAGAACTCAGGACCGGGAGACCAAGAGTCACATGCTCTACGACTGAGCCGTCGGGGTGCCCAGGTGTACAGGAATTAATTTTGTCAACTTACAATCCTGGGGGAGGGGGAATGCTTCTATCATTATCAGAGCTCGTAGAAAACAAGGACTAATTTAATGCGCATTCGAACAACAAACATCGGATTGCAGCAATGCCTGTCGAGAGCTCAAGAAGCTTATCACCTTTCTGTTAAGAACTGCGACTTCTCTGCGCCACCTTGCGGCGATAATACACCTACTACATGTAGAAGTTAAAGGTTTTTCTCTGCACGGGTCAGACCTCCAAACAGCCGCATTGCGGGAACCGGCCTCTACACAACCGGGCACAAAAGGGTGTCTTTCTTTGTAGCCAGCGATGGGAAACACTGTTCTTTTTCCTACTTCCTCCCCTATTTCCTTTATTCCTTCATTCTAAATCCTCGGACCCGCCCACTCGCTGTCCTTCCAGGGCCGTTCCCTCGTCTGAAACCCCTTCGCCTTCTACGCCATTGGTCGCTTCTTCTCTCCCCCCGACCCCTCAGCCCTTGCCGGGGGTCCACGCAACACCAACTCCACCTCAGCACCTCCCTCCCGCAAATCCCTGCATTTGTGCCCGCCCCCTGCCGCCGGCAGCCAATGGCAGTGCGGCCCCGCCCCACCCCGCCCCTCCCGCCGCGTCCCAGAGCGCGAGCGGGTTTAGGCCTGGGCTGCGGGACCCTGAGCCCCTGGCGCTTCCGGAGGCCTGCGACCCAGCTCTGTGGGAACCATGGATTCGCAGGGGCTGAAGGTGAGAGGGCCTCGGGCTTGGACTCGAGCCGCCTTTGCGGGTGGCGTGGGACCTGGTGAGGGACAGAATTAACGAGGGCGTCGTTACCCTGCTTTGCTTTTGCTGCCCCCATTCGCCAGCTGCCCCAGCGTGGCGTGTGGGCCTGTAGCTGCATCACCTGGGCCCCTCCGTGGGCCCTGCTTTGAAATCTTGAGGTCTAGCCAAGCTGCTAAGGATTTGCCGTTAGGGGGCTTGTCCCACCCCGTCTGTGGTTACTTTTACTTTGTATCCCGTGGTCTCAGAAAGCTTGGTCGACGAGTCACACTTACTGTGCCTCCCGGTGCGATAGTTAAGGACTTCATTAAGCAAGCTAGTGTCAGTAAACCGGTTGGACAGAAAGGGGCGCGTAAAGATTACATGAAAAACAAAGACACAGGCTTGAAAATGGAAGAGTGTTTTGGGATGATGGTCTTCTTTATCTGTCAGTGATTCATCTGTGAAGCAAATGTTTTATGAGGGACCCCTTAAGAAATGATGATCTAAAAACAGGGACAGGAGGCTTGAAACTCAGAAGTTTCTTTGTAGGAAGGTAGACTTCTCCGTTTGTTCACTGATTGACTCGTTCAGCGTGTTAATGGAGGGCTCACTCTATGTCAACTAGAAGCTGGAGATAGGATGAGCAGAACTGAACAAATAAACAACAATTACTGACAGATATTTTTTGAATACAGGCTATATTGCTGGCACTGTTCTAAGCCCTGAAGATAATATATGCCCTTCAATATTAAAACTAAGAAAACTTCTCCCAGTCTTGGAGCTTACATTTGAGTAGGGGGAATCAGGCAGGTAGTAAAATGTTAGGTGGTGATAAGTGGATGAAGGACAATTTGGCGGTGATAGGGAGTGCTGGAAGCTTTTTTGCCTGAGCTACATTATTTTCTGAGCCCTTTCCCCATCTCCTTAATTTTGTTTTCATCACTTTAACTTATTCTTTCCCCTACCACCCAATTGAACTCTTCAGTAAAAACAGTTTCGTGCTAAATAGAGTTATGTTGATTCCTCATCACTTAGATTGGAGGAGCAAATCCAAGTCCTTAATATGAGGCCCTACTAGACCCTACCTTTCTCTCCAACCTCCGCATCCTATAATCAGTGTCTTAAGACTCTAAAACAGGGAATAGGAAACTTTTCCTATAAAGAGTCAAATAGTATATTATCTTGGGTTTTTCAGGCCATAGTATCTCCGTCCTCTAATCTGCCATTGTAGCTTGAAGGCAGCCATAGACATACTTAAACAAATGAGCATGACCCTGTTCCAATAAAACTTTATTCATGGACACTAAAATTTGAATTTCTTAAAATTTTCACGTTATGAGTAATTTTTTTCTTTATTTTCCCCCTCAACCATTTGAGAATGTACAAACCATTTTTGGTTTGCTGACCATATGAGGAGAGGTAGTAGACCGTAGTTTGCCAATCCCTGCTCTACAGTATAGAATGACATTCAGTCCTCTCCATGCCCCCATCCTTGTGTATCACTGCTGATTTCTTATGTCTGTTGTTGCAGTTCCCCCACCTGGCTAAGTCCTTTATCTTCCTCAAGGATCTCAAAAGGGAAATAGGGAGAATGTGTATGAGTGGAGGGAGAGTGAGGAGTTCACAAATCAAGAGGCACTTCTGAAGTCCTCCTGGAGGCCCTTTCCCTTAATTTTATTCTTCCATCCTCCAACACCCCAACCTCATTCTTCAACATCCCTAAAGCACTTTATGAACTCTTTTCTTGCTTGCATTGTATTTGTTAGTCTTTAGATTCTAGTCTCAGTTTCAGGAGAATTTAAACTTTTCTGAGTCAGGAACCATATCTTACTCATCTTCACATTCACAGCATCTAGCCCAGTGCCTGGCACTAGTAGGCAGTAAACGTTTGTTGGACTGAACAAACCAAGGAGTGGTAAGGTATGGAGAATAGGAAGTAAGACTAGAGAAACACAAGAGCCTTACTGACTGGTTAGAATCACGGGGATTGGACAAACTGGAAGGAAGGATGAAATGACTTGATTTCAGGCTTGGGTAGCAGGGGCAAATGGAAAGATGAATCTGGAGGTTGGATGAGAGGTCTTGACGGAATACTATGTTTTTTACTTAATCAGTATATGGGTTCAGAGGAACTTACTTTTTTTGGAGCTTTACAGTAGTATGATGTCATAATTAATCCTCACAATGATCTGTAAATAATTAACAGCATTGTACAAATGAGCAAACTAAGGTGCTGTAGGAGGGACCAGAAATTTAAAAACAGCTCTTTTCACCTTTTAACATCTGTGTCCTTTATATGATATCTTTCAGGAGAGTTGTAGGTGCCTAAATGCTGAACAGAAATCCTCAGTTGTGGCAAACATGAGAGGTCATCTGCGATCTTACGGAAGGGCTCTGGAGCAAAACTGCGCTTCACTGAAGTGTGCTGTGGGGGGCACAGGAAGTAGAGGGCAGTAACTGTAAGGAGGGAAGCTGAGTAAAAGTTACAGAGAATGTTTGCCTAACTGCTGTAGAGAAGCATGTGGACTGTAGCCTCCAGAAACAACAGACCGTAAAAAGCAGTGTAGACACTCATGTTTCAATCCTGTCACTTGGTGCTTCATCCTTATTTCTCACCCTTGCTGTACCAGCTGCAGAGTCAGAGGCGGTGAGGACGGGATGGCCCACACTGGTTAATGGAGGTGAATCAGGTGTACCACAGCCGTAGTGAATCTGGCTTCCCTCTCTGATTAGGTTAGCAACTAAGCCTTAGTTATGATCCTGAGAAAAAGGTGTTAAGTATAGACGCAATTAATCAGAACTTAGTATCCCCTGGTACTAGCTTTCTGCCATGTAAATCTAAATAATACAATTTTGAAAAGAGCTTAAAGATAGTTAATTTCCATTAAAAATCAGTTTGGATCATCTGTTCTTTGTTCTTACAGTTATTTACACCAGTTTATTATACTTAACCTTCCCATTTCCTATTTCCTTCTCTGCCTGTTCAGTTCTCAAGTATTCGCGTCTATCACAACAATAAATAGTCCAATATTATTTATTATGTTTGCTAGTTGATTGACACATTTTGTTACTGTGTTCAGTATGTTATTATGCAGCCTCAACCCGTTACTTGTTTATTAATCCTCTGTCTCTAAGAAATTGTTTTCTATTTAGATGGATTGTGTCATTGGTAGGTTGGGCCTTTGGGAACTGGAAGCTCTAACTGTAAGCCTTGTTTGGTCTGTTCTTACAGTTATTTGTTGTGGAACTCAGAAAATAAGACAACATTTGACAATGAATTTCTGAATTCACTTTGTCCTTACTATGTAATGCTATAACAACAAAATAGAAGCAAGATTTTTTAAAAAAAAATCCTAAGGTTTGGCAATGGAAGACTCTTATTATTCCTGTTTTTTGTCTGTTCCAATTTACTAAAACCTTTAAGAAAATGTGGACAAAGGCAAGAGGTGCAAGTAGCCTAATTTCAGTATTGTTAACAATTTAGAAAAAGAAGACTGAAATTATTAGGAAACGTTGAGTTTTTTCAAAAATTTTGTGTTCATTGTGTCTTGCATTCCTACTGTTAAGTGCTAGCCTTTAACAATATTTTCAGGAACTTGGGAAAGAAAAAAAAATCGCATTATCTAATTTTAGATTATTCAAGATTTTAGATTAATATGTGTTTCTTATAGCATTTCAGAACAGCAAAGTCTCTTTTAACATTTAGTTCTTATTTCCTTTTAGACTTTGATTAATTACTATTGTCAAGAGAAATATTTCCATCATGTGTTACTTATTGCCAGTGAAGGAGTTAAGAGGTATGGCAATGACCCGGTGTTCAGGTTTTATCACGCCTATGGTACATTAATGGAAGGTACGTACTAATTATTAAACCTGTTCCATACATTTTAAATTCATGTTTTGTACTATGAACAATTTTTCACGTTATAATTTTGATTTTCAGGTAAAACTCAAGAAGCTCTTCGCGAATTTGAAGCGATTAAAAATAAACAAGATGTATCACTTTGTTCTCTAATTGCACTGATATATGCCCATAAAATGAGTCCTAATCCAGGTATAGTATTTAAGTATAATGCTTAGGACAATTTTTTCTACTCAATTCATTTCGATTTTCCTCAATTAACTTTGCACTTAGTCTGATAATACTGTATTATAATTTTCTATAGATACTACTTTATCAGTTTTTTTTTTTTTATCTTCCTGACAAGGTTACAGATTTATCAAGCACAAGAAATATGTGTCTTATATCCCTTTCATATTCCTTTATCTTATGGCAGAAGTTTCATTAATATATAGGGATCATTTGAATTCACATCAATTTGAATGTATGTTAGAAATTATTGAGCAAAGGACAGCCCAAAAGAGGTATATACAGAAATTGCTCTGCAGCAGCCTACTTTATAGCTTGTTAAGTGCAAATCTATAGCTACATGCAATTTTTCTCTTCCACTTTTTCTTCAACTTCTTAGAGGCTTGTACACGTCCCCACAAGGGGGGTTGCTAGCTCTTAGAAGTTATTCAGTAACTTCTTATCCAGTAGTAGGTTAGGAATTATAAGTACATAATAAAGAGAACTTAATGCATAAACCAGCAATTAAAATTGTGTGAACTGTGGCTCTTAATGGCGGAAGCAGAATATCATAATTATAGATAATAAAGAGGAAACAGTATTGTATTCTTTTATATACATTCATTAACAGCCAATAGCATTATGAATATAGATAGTGTTTTAGATAGACAATAATCAGATGTCATAGAATTTTTTTTAATACTAGAAATTTTTTTTTTCCTGAACAAAGTATCACATACCTCCTTCACATACACTTGCACAGATCAACAAAAAGTTATTTAAAACATTAATATGTTTAACAGGTAAACAAATCTAATGATTAGGTGCTTAGTTTCTGCAAGGGACTATGTCAGATATAGTTAGAGAATACCAAAGAATTGTAAAAAGTGATCCATGACATCAAGTTTATAGTCCAGTGAAGAGAAGAAAATGTAAAACCCACAAAGGTTAAATGCTAATGTCACTATTAAATAAAATTATGAGAAAACAAATGACTCCATAATTAACTAAAAACGGTATATACTATTAATCCATAGAAGAAGGCTGTGAAGGTTTTGTGAAAGATAGGGCCATAATCTGGTCCTTGAAGGACAAGTAGGATTTGAATATAAGGCATATTTGTCAGACAGGCAAAATCGATGGGCAAATATGTGGAGGTTGTTCAGGGTTAGGTTCTTGTAGGTTCAGGGTTAGGTTTTTTTTTTTTTTTTTTTTTTTTAAAGATTTTTTATTTATTTA
>NW_019154085.1:62934707-63021237 GCF_002288905.1 Enhydra lutris kenyoni | reverse complement strand
AAAAAAAAAAAAAAAAAAAAAATACAAAATATTTTCCTCTTAGAATCAAGTTTTCATTTAATTGGTTATTCTCGAGAGTGTTGGTTCTTTTGGGAAATTCCCAATATTCCCAAGACACTAAAAAGATGAAGGCAGGATACTGTTTAGAAACACCCGAGCACTGACTCTATACCGTAGATGATTGTGAGTGGGCATAAGCTCAGGAGGGACCAGACGTCCATCAGTATTGCCTAGGAAGGGCCTCGATTGTTCATGTCCATTCTTCCTAAATGCTGACATAATCCCTGATTATGCATTAAGAACTTGAGCTGATATCTGGTAAGAGTCAGCTTTGTGCAGATGGTGTCACAGCTAATAAATGCCCCACTTGGGACATGGTGGACATCTGGCAGGAAAGTACAAATCCTGCCCCTGCCCTGATGAATTCTCGTTCTGTATCATGACTACTTAATGAAAACTTTCAAAGGGGTTCATGTATGTTCGAGGGTCTTGTTGCTAAGCAATCTGTAGCCTTCCATAAACAGTTTTGTGAACTCAGAAAGTGGTTCCACATGTAAGTTTACAGTGGTACAGAGATAAAAGGAAGAGATATTACTGTTTTCTGGATGATCATTTCCAGAAAGGTAGTTGGTTAGAATCACAGCTTTCAATTTTGACATTTCTTATAACTTATTGAATAGCTGATCCTTATTCGGATTTAGTTCAGGGTTTGGAGCTCATTGACATTGGTGTCCTAAGCACACACGTGATAGATTTAATGGTTAGAGATATTAGAGGTAGACCATCTTTTTAAGGGAGCAGCCAAGCATTTGGTATTAAACCATGTAAATAATAGTTATTATATTACCTTTTACTGGCCTATGACAACATCCAGGAATGTTTACATATTCTAGAATTAGATTAGGGAGTTGGGTAATTTGAGTACTATTCTTGGATTAACCCCTAATAATTTTAGAATCATTGCTAATTTTTCTAAGTCTTATTATTTTAAAATTTGCATATTTAGCCTTTAGATCTTGAGAATGACATAAATTGTAGAACTGTAGTGTATGTCGCAGGGATCATTAACCACACGTGGCTGCTGAGTACTTGACATGTATCTAGTTGGAGAAACTGAATTTTAAATTGAATTCTAATTAAATATAAATTTAAAACTGATGCTGATTCAGTTATTAGAAAAGTTATGTTTGGGGGCGCCTGGGTGGCTCAGTAGGTTAAGCCTCTGCCTTCGGCTCAGGTCATGATCCTGGAGTCCTGGGATTGAGTCCTGCATCGGGCTCTCTGCTTAGCAGGGAGCCTGCTTCCTCTCTCTCTCTGCCTGCTTCTCTGCCTACTTGTGATCTCTGTCTCTCAAATAAATAAATAAAATCTTAAAAAAAAAAAGATAAGTTATGTTTGGAACAGTGAATATATGAATCTGCTGTTTTCAGCTACAAATTTTATGGAATCTACATACAAACCAAGTATTTTTTTTTATTAAAGGTTTTTTAAATTTATTTCAGAGAGAGAGAGCAAGAAGCAGAGGGCGGACAGAGGGAGAAGCAGCCTTCTGAGCAGAGTACCTGACATAGGGCTCAATCCTAGGACCCTGAGATCATAGCCTGAGCTTAAGGCAGATGCTTAATAGACTAAGCCAGCCACACACCTCAAATCAACTATTTTTAGAGAAAATTTAGCATTGTAATTGAGATACACTTTCTAATGACATATATCAGATTTTAAAAATTTAATAAGAGCAAAAGTGTCTCCATTTCATGTCAGTTTTGTGTTAGAATGAAAACTCAGATCTGTTAGGTTAAATGTATTATTGAAATCAGTTGTATTTGTTTCTTTTTAACTTCTTCGATGTGGCTACTAGGAAATTTTAAATTACAAATATGGCTTATATTTTATTTCTATTAGACAGTGGTGCTACAGAGAGAAGTACTATATTCTGTGCTCTGTTAATTGACCCATTATAAACACTTCATCTAGAGTCTAATTTTCATTTAATGCCTTTTTTCCCCTCCTAGATAGAGAAGCTATTCTGGAGTCAGATGCCAGAGTGAAGGAGCAACGTAAAGGAGCTGGGCCGAAAGCTTTGTACCATGCAGGTTTATTTCTATGGCACACTGGCCGTCATGACAAGGCGAGAGAGTATATTGACAGAATGATCAAAATGTCAAATGGCAGTAAAGAGGTAGCTGGGTTTCTTATTTTGAAATAGATGCACTACTAAAAGAAGTTTATATTTTCAGTAGTATTCTTTGTTACTCTATTCTTATTTTATAAATAGCAGCTTTATTTCAGTATTTTATTATTTTGTAAAATTTTGATTGTCTAAGGTTGTTTGTTTTTATTCTGTTTATTAATTCATGAGAAGATCTCTCCCTCGTTCCTTTCCTCCCTTCTTTCCTTATCTCTGTCCTTTCCTCTCACTCCCCTCTTGAACTCTACATATAAGGCACTGGTATTTGCACTAAGAATACAAAGATCAGGATTAAACTTTATTTACATGGATGGTTCAGTCTAATGGTGTCATAGAGCAGATACCCAGCTAATATTAGGAGAACTTTTGTAAGTGGTATGAGAGACATGTGATGAAAGTATAAAATAATAATTAATGGTTTTTGCTCACTTACTTTGTGCTCGGCACTAGTCTAAGGATTTAAGGGGAGATCACATCTATAAATGTAAGGAGAATGAGGAACAATTTCTTGAAGGCTGTAGCATTTGAGCTGAAACCTGAAAGATGGATACAGTTTCCAAATGCAAAGGTGATAGAAAAGGGAAGCAGGTACTCCCAAGGTGGGAAATAATAAGTGGAAATTAAGAAAAACAAGGAGACTTGTTGGTTCTGGGTACAGTGAGAAGCTCCCATTTGACAGAAACACTGGGTGCATAGATAAAGAGGATGGAAGAAAAGCTTAGGGAGATGGGTTGGGACAAAGTGAAGGGCCTTGACAACTAGGTACACATATTTATATCTAATTTGATAGGCACAGAGAGGTCATTGAGATTTTTAATCATGGCAGTGGTATTATTAGAGTGCAAATTCATAAGACTGATTTATTGTTGGTTTATAGGATGAACTGGCCTGGGGAGATACTAGACTGCAGCCCCCAAAATGGTGGTACGTGCTTTCTGGCAGAAGGTTTTGAGGGCCTACACTAAAATATTGTACCATGGGTATGACTTTCAAAATTATTAAATATCCTCAAGAGCTGTCAACTGTATAAATGGCAGGGCAAGATTTTGAGGTGCCAGATGTCAAGGATGTCTCTCTGAGGTCTTAAACCTGGATAGTTCAGAGACCAGTTAACATGAACAGAGAATGTTGGGATGAGAAGGTAATTTGGGGGGGTAATATATTTGGTTCCAGACATGCTGTATCTCCATCTCAGGTGGAACAGTGAGATGGAGATAGTAGATGAGCTTTTAGAAAAAGAAAAGTTTAAAGAGGTATTGGACTAGAAAAAAGGCTGGGAATCATCCACACAGAGATAATAGTTGAAATGATTCAAATACAGACATTGAACTAGTGAGTAGAAACAGCATTTTTTTTAGGGGTACCCGGATACTCAATCAGTTAAACCTCTCCCTTTGGGTCGGTTCACGATCCTGTGGTTTGGGATCCAGCCTGCATCTGGTTCCCTACTTAGGAAGGAGCCTGCTCTCTGTCTCCCTTTGCCCCCACCCTCGCTTCTGCGCACACACGCATGCTCGCTCTCTCAAATAAATAAAATCTTCAAAAAAAAAAAAAAGAGAGAGAGAGAAATAGCATTGTTATAATATTCGTATGCCTTTTCAAGTGAAATACAAGGAGGTAAATATAATCTTAAAGATTTATAAATTTATGAGTAAACCTAGAAATTTTTTGATAGAAGAACAGATTTCACAATGTTTTTGGCCACTGAAAAGTAAAGTAACCTATATCCGTCTTCTTTCTGAACCTATAAACCTTATAACCGACTGACTCATTGGCATTTCTAAAAGTAAACATCCATGACTTCTTGAATCTGATTTCTGAGGCCATTTATCCCTTCATTTAAAACTCACTGGACTGGTCACAAGGATTTAGATAGTTGCCACATTATCTTAATTTTTAATATGTATCAAGCAAGACTCTTCTGTTCTTCCATCTTGGTTTACTTGGTCTGTTTGTCCAAAAAAGATTCTTGTTTGTGTATTGAATTACATGTTTAACAATTGTTATTAATAACTTAGTAGCAAAATTCCAGGTAAGAATATTGATTATTTAGGATTAATGGAGTATTTGGCAAGTTAATGTTGATATTGAATATGTTGTATCCTTAAGGGCTGAAATACATAACAGTCCCAAGACTCTAGGCTGGAAAGTGTTTGAAAACAGTTTTGCTGAACACTGTTTTAATTATTCATAACATTTTTTGGCAGAGTGATTTCTTGTTACTAATCACAAAAAAGGACATTAGGTTACCTCTTTCATCAACATTTATTTTGTTACCAATAAAATGGAAGTATGATTAGAATTTTTCATTCTACAGGGACAGGTTTTGAAAGCATGGCTTGATATCACAAGAGGAAAAGAACCTTATACTAAAAAAGCACTGAGATATTTCGAAGAGGGATTACAAGATGGAAATGATATTTTTGCTCTGCTGGGTAAGGTGAGTTGGAGGTGGGGTAAATAAATCATGTTTTAAAATTTATTCATAATCTGTTCGAAACCCAACAAAACCGAGTAGCTCAAAAAAGGTACTAATTGTCATGTTACTTTTATCAGCTCTCAAATATAGGCGGTACTTGGATTTTATTTGTATAGGACAGTGAACAACAAACTAGAGAAATATATTCCTTACCAAATTCCTGAATCTTGATTGGTTTTAAATGTTGGTGGTGGTGTTTCCTATATTACTTACCCACTAAACATTTATAGTTTGCCTAATATGTGCAAGGCATCACTGTCGATATAGGGATACCCTGAAGCAAAATAAAACTACTTGCTTTTATGGGGCTTATACTCTATTGTTGGAGTCAAACAATAAAATAAGTGAGAAAGTTATGTAGTGTATTAGAAGGTGATAAGTGCAATAGAAAAAATCAGATAAAGGAGGAGATGTAGAGCTGGGTTATGAATTTGTAGGTTTAAATGATGTGGTCAGAGAAAGTGACAGTTGAGCTGACACTTACACAGGAGGTGAGAGTTGAAGCTCTGTGGGCTCCAGTGGGAAACCATCGCAAATAGAGGGGATAACAAGTTGAAATACCTTAAAGCATGTTCAGGGCATTGCTGGGAGGCCAGGAGATGAAAGTGGAATGAGCGAAGTGGAGGTTAGAAATGGAGGCTAGAGGAAAAGAAGGTGGATGTGGGTACAGGTGGGCATGGGGTGAATGAGGAGAGGCAGGACTGATTGTATAAAGCCATTGGCTTTTTAAAAAAATTATTTTTATTAACATATAATGCATTATTTGCCCCAGGAGTACAGGTCTGTGAATTATCAGACTTTTCATTTGAACCAGATAGATGGGAAGCCAATGGAAAAGAGAAACAATATGACCTGATTTACATTGTGAGGGATGAGCAGTTAATTGGCAGAGTCATTAGAAATCATTGGTAGTTATGAATGTATAATTCGGGCCCTTTCTTCAGTTCCAATGATGCCTTTAGAATGTCTTAAAATTTTTCATATTTTTTTAACTTAACAACAGGAAATCAAATTCTATTTAATTATTTATTTAAATAATTAATCATATTAATTATTAAATTATTAAATATGAATAATTATTAAATAATTAAATTAATTATTTATTTAAATTTATTTTATTAAATTTTAGGAAAACAGCTTGTTAGTTAAGTAGTAATTTGGGGGGATATAAAAGAGGATTATTAGTGTCTTGGCTGTTAATATCCCCTCATCACTCTTGTCAATTTCTGTGGCTTTTGAGTTGTTATTCATATTGTTCAGATACGTGCCTCTAGTACAACTACTAGTATTCCAGCTGGTTGGAGTCAAGTTTTATCTAATGGCACTGCTAGAGGAATTGAGTTATTTATCAAGTTTTTAAAAAGTTTTTCTTGATCATTTTTCCTCCTCCTTATTCCTTAAAGAAAACTAGTTATAATTTCCTCAGATGGGGCTATGTCAGGTGTTAATATGGTTTAGGAGGGATTTACCTTTTTCCTCCAATACTTAAGATTGGTTTAAAATCTTTTTCTGATACAAACCATCCCAGTTATGTATTTATTTTTCAATTAATTCAATAGAGGATGTTTGCATTAGCCTAATTCCAACTTGGAATGATGTGAACCAAATACATAGCAAATTTAGTTTCATTTAATATGTGTGTGACATCATATGGGAGGTGATGGTCTAAGGGAGTAATATATGTGTGGTCTTTTAATATGCTCTTCTTTTTTTACGTTACCAGCTATTTAGGCAGATTTTAAAGATACATGTAATTTGAAAAAATTCTCTGCATTAATCTTTCTCAGCTTTCAGAGATTTTAATAATTTATCTTGACATAATGGCATTTTTGGATGGTTCTCAGACTTTCTTTAATTATATGGGAATATAATTATATGGGAATATACATGAAAAGATAATCTCAACCAATTTTAGGATTATATTGCATTTTTTGAGATTGGATGCTCATTTTGAACTGAGATATTCCAGGACTAAATTTTTTTTTTTAAAGATTTTATTTATTTATTTGACAGAGGTCACAAGTAGCCAGAGAGGCAGGCAGAGAGAGAGAAAGGGAAGCAGGCTACCTGCTGAGCAGAGAACCCGATGTGGGGCTCGATCCCAGGACCCTGGGATCATGACCTGAGCCGAAGGCTGAGGCTTTAACCCACTGAGCCACCCAGGCACCCCTCCAGGACTAAATTTATTCCAGGACTAAATTCCAGGACTAAATAGATCTCAGAGCAAATTTAAAAAAAAACTTTGATATGTGATAAATATGCTTCATATCTTTTCTTAAACCACTAACTCTATAGCTTTATTTTTTCTGACTATAAAATTAATACACAGACATTGTAAAAAGTACAGTTCAGAAATATCTGAATTAAGAATAAATATCACCATTAGAGATAACCAGTTAAACTATTATATTATAAATGACATCTCTTCATGTCAGTAAATATAGATCTACAAATCCACATAACCACCTAAAATTTCATTAAATGGGTAGGTTATAATTTAATCCTGTATGGACATTTTGGTTATTTTTTTTTTCTATTATATCTATTATAAATCTGCCATAAATATAATCTACATTGTTTTGTGGCCTTACTCAATTATTTCCTTAAGATACTTCCTAGAATTGAAAATGTTGAGCTAGAAGGAATTGTTTGAACTTCATTTTGCTTATTTTTAAAAGTCTTATCTTCTTTAGCCTGTAAGTATTTTTTTTTTAAGATATAAAAATCTCCACATTTTAGATGCTATTTGCAAATGTCCTGGAAATATTTTATTCTAAAAGGTAATTTTTCTATTCTAGTTATTTAAATTAGTGTTTTATAACAAAGTCATTTACATAAAATAGTTTTAATGTTCTGTGATGTTTTAAATTTTTTGTTAAAAATTTGTTTTGTATTTCTCATTATTAAATAACTGTTCCTTACAGAAAAGTCAGAAAACAAAAATATAGAAAAATGTTAAATAGTAGTATTCTGCCTCTTCCAGAATAGCTGTTGTGAGAACCTCAGTATTAATGATCACAGTTTTGATGTCACTTTTTTTCTTCCATTAGGCACAATGCCTTGAGATGCGCCAGAATTATTCAGGTGCTCTGGACACTGTGAACCAGATAATAGTAAACTTTCCAAGTTTCCTTCCTGCTTTTGTAAAGAAAATGAAACTACAACTTGCCTTACAGGATTGGGACCAGACTGTTGAAACAGCACAGAGGTTAAGTAAAAAAAAAGATAATGCAAGTACCTTTGGATCTGGTTATAATTTCCAGAAAAAAAAAATCTGTATTTCTTTATCCTATTTTAAATTTGATTTTTTCAAACAATATAGAATTGAAGAACTTAACTTTGCATTATTTTTAAAAACTGAACTTACTGATTTACATAAATGTCTGAATAGCTGTCCTAAGACACTCTTCAGTGGAAATGTTCCTGCCCTTGTGAAGCTCAATTTCAAATGAGAGGAACCATGTAATAAGCAGAACAAGTAAGAAGTTATGTAGTATGTGAGAGTTATAAGTGCTATGGAGAAAAGATAAAGCTGGGAAGTGAAATAGGGAGTGTGGGGAGGGGTTCCATTTTATGGGATGGCAGTGAGCAGCTGACATTTGAACTAAGGGAGCAAGGCATGCTTGCTTCCATGCCACGGAAGAAGACTTTGCAGAAAGAAGGAAAAACAAATGCAAAAACCTTGAGGCAAGGGGCGCCTGGGTGGCTCAGTGGGTTGAAGCCTCTGCCTTCAGCTCAGGTCATGATCCCAGGGTCCTGGGATCAAGCCCCACATCGGGCTCTCTGCTCAGCGGGGAGCCTGCTTCCCCCTCTCTCTCTGCCTGCCTCTCTGCCTACTTGTGATCTCTCTGTCAAATAAATAAATAAAAATCTTTAAAAAACAAAATAAAATAACAACAAAAAAAAACCTTGAGGCAAAAGTTTGTGTGATGTTTTTAAGGAGTGGGAGGGGATAAAATGACTGGACAGCAAAGTCAGAGTAGAAGGATGGAGCCAGGGGAGCCAGGTTGTGGAAGGTCTTGGTCATCTTACGGACTTGGATTTTTCTTCTGAAGTGTGAAGTCATTGGAGGGTTCCTTTTCTTCCTCTGCCTCTCCTGATCTTCCTTTTTCTCCCTCCACCTGCTTCCCACTACTCCCACCTCTTTTGACATGTAAGTTAAAGAACCCATCTTTTATCCTGTAGGTTTTCCATAAGAATTTTATTATTGCATGCCATATACTGTATAACTTATTGCTATCCTCTGAATTTCCTATAAATTGGTACTGGATATAGAGGCTTGATTAGATTCATGTTCAATTTTTTATTTTCTATTTTTTTTTGCAATTACTAGTAAGTGGTGATGTGTTCTTTCATCAAAGGGACATAATCTTCACTTGTGTTTTTGTGGTCTTAGCAGAATATATCTTTTTTAAGAGTAGTGGGGGGAAGGGCAGAGATAGAGAATCCTAAGCAGCCTCCAACACCCAGTGTGGGGCTCTATCTCATAGCCCTGAGACTATGACCTGAGCCAAAATCAAGAATTAGACACTTAACTGACTAAGCCACCCAGGCACCCTATTAGCAGAAATTTGTGCTCAATACATAGGTGCTGTAGGATTAATGTGGTTATATCATTCTTTCTTCATTTCTTAGCTGGAGTACTATTAAAAGGAAAAAAAAATGATTCTAACTTACTGGTGGTTATCTGGTGTTATAATTCATTTAAGAAAAATTGGATAAATGCTTGAGTCTTTTATTTCTGGGTTTCAAAAAACCAAAAAAAAGTTAAAAATTCCCTGGCGTCCTACAGAGATGACTGATTAGTAGTTTGGATTTGTTTATATGACATGGATTAAATTTGTATGTTTCTAACCATTTTGGTTATTATACTTGCTCAAATTGTCTCATCTTTGGCTCTTAGTAGCCTCTTCAAGTTAGTTCTCAGGCCCTTTCATATGAACCTAGCAGTCTTTGATTGTTTCCTTGCTATTTGGTAGAGAGCAAGATATACTAGGGCCAGGGGTGCCTGGGTGGCTCAGTCGTTAGGTGTCTGCCTTCAGCTCAGGTCATGATCCCGGGGTCCTGGGATTGAGCTCCACATCAGGCTCCCTGCTCAGTGGGAAGCTTGCTTCTCCCTCTCCCACTCCTCTGCTGTGTTCCCTCTCTTGCTGTATCTCTCTCTGTCAAATAAAATCTTTAAAAGAAAAAAAAAAAGATATACTAGGGCCATTTTGTGTATTTACTACCCCAAACAGGTATTAGCCATTGTGGAATGCAATCTAACCCTTTTAGTGGGAAATGGTATTTGAAGGCCACAATTTGGACATTAATAACTCTTTGATATTTGTATTTTTCTAGATTTCTAGGCACTGTGTGTGAGTAAGGAGGTAAAGGGAGTATCAATATAATATATAAAAAATATATTTTGGGGGATGTGTGTAAAAACTAGACTTGTTATATAGTTTTTAAACTTGATTTTTCTTTTTTTTAAAGATCTATTTTAGGGGCGCCTGGGTGGCTCAGTGGATTAAAGCCTCTGCGTTCAGCTCAGGTCATGATCCCAGGGTCCTGGATCGAGCCCCGCGTCGGGCTCTCTGCTTGGCAGGAAGCCTGCTTTCCTTCCCCTCTCTCTGCCTGCCTTTCTGCCTACTTGTGATCTCTGTCTATCAAAGAAATAAATAAAATCTTTAAAAAAAAATAAAGATTTATTTTAGAGAGAGAGAGAGTATGCGCACATGGTGGGGAGGGGCAGAGGGAAAGGGAGAGAGAAACTCAAGCAGACTCAGTGCTGAGCATGGAGCCCAATGCAGGGCTTAATCTCACAGCCCTGAGATCATTACCTGAGCTGAAACCAAGAGTTGGACACTTAACCAACTGTGCCACCCAGATTCCCATACATTTGATTTTTCTTTAACTTAGTATTTTATGGATGTTCTATTATATCTATTCACACAGATACACATAATTCTCTTTTAACAATGAAAACATCTATAAAATAAACATTCAGATAGTTTATATTTTCCCATAGGTAGACATTTAGGCCTACACACACACACACACGTTTATACATGTAAAGTATATTTCTGGAGGATGGTTTCCCAAATGAGGGATTACTGAGTTAAAGGGAATCTTATTTGTTAGGGTAGGCTAAGCTCCTATAAAAAAATAGATCTAAACACATAATGGAAATTTCCTTCTGATACGTAACTATTTTGAGTGTGTATAAATCCTGATCAGGCCGCCTTCCTCCACATCATCATTAAGGGACCTAATCCCTTTTTGTCTTGCAACTCTGCCTTGTCCTAAAACCTCATGACATTGGTATCCAGCTGGTACAAAGGCAAAGAGGGTGGAGGAGTCATTCCACTTTTCTTAAAAGCCCAGGTCTAGAAGCGGCATAGTTGCCTTGTGTCCAGAGGGCCACCTCTAGTGGCAAAGGTGGCAGGAAAATGTAAGCTAGCTGTGTGCCCAAGCAAGTGAAGAGAGAATGGATTTGAGGGGACAAATTGCAGTCTCTTCCTCACATATGCATGTTTGAAATTCTGGAAGACACCACCAAATTGTTTTCCTAAGAATTTATACTAATTTATGCTCCCATCAGTAGTCTACTGGATGCCCCCTCCTCCATCCTTAACCAATTCTGGCTGTTACCAGTGTGGTATTTTTTTTGTTTTTATTTTTGACAATCTGATAGAATAAAAATGGTAGAATCTGGTAGAATAAAACCTTATTTTTATATTCATTTCTTCAATTATGTTGAGATTGAGTATCTTTTTAATAGTAAAAGCTGACTTTCCCCCTATATACTGACTGGTCCTTTTTTTAATATATTTTTTAGGTCAAGTTCTTCATCATGTTTCTTTTTCGATAGTTTTCTTGGCTCTTCTTCTGCAGTTGACTGCCAGAATTAACTTACCAAGTTTAAAAAAATAAGAAAGAAACCTTACAAGATTTTGGTTTGAATTACATTAAATCTATAGATTATTTGGGAGAAAAACTTTTAGCCAAAGTGTGTATTATCATGTGTCATTAGAGCGTATAGGACCATAGCAAACAACTACAGATCTCAGGGCATATGACTGTAAGCACTCATTTTTCGCTATGGTAGGGACCCTCTGACCTCGACCAAGCTTGCATGGTGTTCTGCTTCCAATTTTAAATCCAGCTGGCTGGGTGTGGCACCTCACTGCAGTTTGGTCTCTGGTCAGCTCTAGGGTTGTTCTCTGGGCTCAAGCCAGAGAGCAGCAGCTATCCAGAGGAAACTCTTCTCGTGGAGATAGTAGAGATGCGTGAGAACAGGCAGAAATATTTAATGCCTCCGAAACTTTGGGGGTGGTACACTGCCACTCCTATTCACATTCCATTGACCAATATAAGGAAAATGTCCAAATCCATAGCTAAGAAGCAGTAAAGTACATGTCAGCATTTATATGAGGAACTGCTCCCTTTTGTGGCAGAAAGCTTATATTAATGGAAGGTGGGAAGATTGAGGCTAATAATTCAATATGCCATACCATTCATGATAAGAAACCTAGTATGTAGGTTACCCCATTTGTTCAGTTTCTTTTTCAAGTGTCCTTGAGTAAAGTTTAGGAATTTATATAGCTTTTGCATGTGTTTTACAAAGTTTTTTGGGAAGGGGGAGTTGTTCCTTTTACTAATAGGGTATTTTTCCATAATTTTTTATGATTTGTTTTTTTCACATAGGAATCTGTTTTAATGTGAATTACATTAATAGATTTTAAAATGTTTAACCCATTTTTTCATTCCTGAAAGTCTTGCAATAATAAATCTTCCTGGTTAAGGTGAATTCTTCTTCTTCTTTTCTTTTTTTTTTTTTTTTTTTTTGAGAGGGCAGGGGTGTTGGGGGGAGGGAGAGAGAGAATTTTAGACAGGCTCCACACTCCACACAGAGCCTGATGTGGAGTTCCATTTCACTGCCCTGAGATCATGACCTGAGCCGAAATCAAGAGTCGGACACTTAACCTACTGAGCCGTCCATTATTCTTTTAATACACTGTTGGATATGGTTAATACTTTATTTAGGATTGCCAAAGGATTTAAAGAGACTGATATAATCTATTCATATCTTTTTTAAACATATTAAAGATTAAGATTCAGAGATTATTTTTAGCTTAAATAATGAGGTTGATAATTTTCATAAAAGGTATATTATTTTACTAATTAAAATTGTTATTTAGACAGTGGAATAGTCAGACCAGCAAACTGCCTTTTCAGACCCTCAGATGAAAGAAAGCACATTAAGTCTTTCAACATTATGTGAAATATTTTTTTGCAGGTTAATGCTTCAAGATAATCAAAATGTGGAAGCGCTAAGAATCCTGGCTCTTTACTATTTGTGTAGGGAGGGGGACATAGAGAAGGTAAGTTGTATCGTACTATTTAGGTTTCCTGTAGTAAAAAATACATAGTTACATACACATATGCCCATATGTTAGAGCCTTGAAGAGCCCTTTCAGAATGTATGCCATGGTAATTTTTCCTTGAATTCTAGAAATACACTTTAACACAGTGATGAGCTTCTTAAATCAACTAATAAAGCAAAAATATCAAATAGTTAAAATACCTTGAAAATTCCTTAAATCAATTACGTTATATGTGGTTTTCTACATAAAACTCCCATGCGTGATTAATGTAACTGGTGATGATGGGTAAGAAAGAATATATATGCAAAATGTACTCCTTAGTTTTTTTTAAAGTTTAACTGAGTTTGTGTAATTTAAATGGGCTCAGGATGACATCCCATTGGACCTTATAATACAATTCCTGTTTCTGTAGTAATGAGCACCTTAATTAGGTGCTAGGTTATGGAATGCCAAAATCCAGTCTGAAGCAAATAGTATTATAAAATAGTATCATATAGTATATCATATAGTAGTATATTTGAATTGTGTTTAGTCTGGTTAGATTGTTAAATGTGACAGCAACAAGTTCTTCAGTAAATACCAGGGGAATCTTACTAGGGGCAGCTCTTCAGTAAATTTTCCAAGCACTGAAATAACTTACAGCATGTTAGTTTTTCTATTCCAGAGAGTATTTTAAATATAAGCCAGACTATATAGGTAATCAAAAATCTGATCTCATATAATATTAATGTTTATAATTTTATTATCCATATCTCATGGGTGTCATGAACTAATTGTTGGAGAGGGAGCTGGGCATATATCGATAATTGAATATTATGGGTTATCTTTACCCACCAAGAGGTTTCCATTCAAAAACAGATATTTTAAAAACACACTTGATTTATTTTATTTTATTTTTTTAAAAGATTTATTTATTTAAGTAATTTCTATACCCAATGTGGGACTCAAACTCATGACGCAAAATCAAGAGTCACATGCTGCCTGAACCAGCCAGGGACCCCTAAAAAACACATTTTAAATCTCAGTTCTTTATTCATAATTCTTGAGCTTTTTAAAAGAACCTTTAATATATTTCACAACATAGATTTTATTAGTATATATGTCATGTATGCTGTTTTTCTTAATTTATTTTAAAATTATCCTGATATTTTTGTTTCAGGCTGCCAGCAAGCTGGAAAACTTAGAGGATGCATTGGATGCCATGGAACCCCAGAATGCTCAACTTTTTTATAAGATCACAGTAGCCTTCAGCAGAACTGTAAGAGTGCCTGCTGTATAGCAGAGCTTTGTTATCTGTGGCTAGGAATATTAAATAAGTCACAAAGGTTGAGGCATCAAAGAGCATATGGCCTAGAATGAAAATAACATACGTGTGTAAATATGTGATACATTCGTAAGAAAGGCAGTTCAGGGGAGATATGATTTCTAACCATAAGAAGATTTCATGGAGGTGGGAAAGGATAGGGAAGTGAGAAATTCCAAAGGAAGTGGGAAGACATTTATTAATCGGAGCATAGGATTTTTTTTTTTTAAGATTTTATTTATTTGACAGACAGAGATCACAAGTAGGCAAAGAGGCAGACAGAGAGAGAGGGGAAAGCAGGCTCCCCGCTGAGCAGAGAGCCTGATATAGGGCTTGATCCCAGGACCCCGGGATCATGACCTGAGCTGAAGGCAGAGGCTTTAACCCACTGAGCCACCCAGGTGCCCCGGAACATAGGATTTATAAGTAGGGTTATTCCTTATTTTGTTTTTTTGAAACTGCAGTTTACCCTTGAACAACACAGGTTTGAACTGTGTGAGTCCACTGACTGCAGATGTATTCGATCAATACAGTATTGTATTTTCCTTATTATTTTCTTTTCTCTAACTTTATTGTAAGAATATATAACATAGAAAATATGCATTAATAGACTGTGTTTAGGTTATCAGGAAGGCCTGGTCAGTAGTAGGCTATTAATAGTTAAGTGTTTGGGAAGTCAAAAATTATATGCAGATTTTCAACTGTGTGGTGTGGGAGAGGCAGGGAAGGGCGTGGGTGACAGCACCCTCACCCCTGCGTTATTCAAGGGTCATTTGTATTTGAAAAACAGTTCTAACATGGGTAAGAAACAATTTTGGTGTGGGAAATGGCCGGGATCTTTTTTTTTTTTTTAATTTTTATTAACATATAATGTATTATTTGCACCAGGGGGTACAGATCTGTGAATCGTCAGTCTTATACACTTCACAGCATTTACCATATTAATGTAATAGTAAAGAAATGTTTTCATTACAACATCCAGTATAAAGAAGATAATCAGGAATGGAATAGAAAAATACTGCAGAATCTCAAAATCAATACAGGGACTGAAAGAATTGAAAAGGTCTTAATTAAACTAGGGAAAAAATAAGGAAAATGATATATACAAGCAGGTGAAATACTAGATATAAAATTGAAAGAAAAAATCAAGGATCGTAATTATTAAATGACATGAGGAAACAATTCTTTTTTTAAAAAACAGATTGTCAGATTGTTTGAAATTTAAAGGGAAAAAATCTGTGCTATTAACAAAAGTTTGAGTTAAGGAAGATATTTACCTTTTTTATTTACTTTATTGCCAGATTATTTATTTTCATTAGTTTTTAAATAAGCTTACAAAAATTTAAGCAGTTTAGTATTTTTTCTCTTAAAAGATACTATGTTAGAATATTGCATACTTACTTTAGCAGAGTTGCCATTTCTTGAAATATTTTTGAACCTTTTTTCACAAAGATTCTAATGAGTAATCTTTTAAAATATTCACCCTGGTGGCATTCGTCAACTTAGGGGGAAAGCAAATCCTTAAACAATCATGAGACAGTTAAAAAACTTTGAAAAAAGTTCTAAAAGGTATTCTTATACAGCAACATCATTGTAGTATACTTTTCAAGAAGCCATTGTTTAAAATAGCTCATTAGGATTTTAAGTTCTGCTTGGGTATACACTCTTGCTGTGCTGTCTAGATGGTAAATAGAGAAGTCATATTTTTCTTTGATTATTACTTTTTTTCTATTACTGTGAAGTACAAATACTTTGTATCTTTTTATTCTATTTCTATGAAGTTTTATTTTTCTTTGATTATTAAATACTTTTTAAAAATTCTACTTCTATGAAGTACAAATAATTTGTATCTTTAGGAAAAAATAATTCTCTCCACTGAGTAGAAGTGTTTGACTTTTTAGTCTGAAATTTCTTTTTTCTTTTTAGTGTGGACGAAGTCAACTCATTCTTCAAAAAATTCAGACATTGCTAGAAAAAGCTTTTAGTTTAACCCCTCAGCAGTCAGAATTTGCTACAGAACTTGGATACCAGATGATTTTACAAGGAAAAGTTAAAGAGGCACTGAAGTGGTATAAGACCGCCATGACACTTGATGAAACTAGCGTCCCTGCACTAATTGGTAGGCCCGCTCTTTCTAAATGTTCCTCAGATAGATGCAAGTCATTAATTCCCTTAAATACCTGCTGTGAAAGAAGAAAAAAATGTATGTTGTGGCTTTCTAAAATTAAACTGTCCTCCATTATCCACAATAGAAAAAAAACCAGGAATCTTTAAAATGAAGTTTTTATTTCTTAAGTATTATCTTGAGAGAACAGATTTTTATGAGGTAGTTCCTATAAATCCTGAATTTCTTAGTAACTGATTTTATTTGGGTACAGAGCTGCCCATTTTATTTTCTTTTATTTTAAATCTGAAGTAGTATTGCTTTAATGTCTAATACTTTCTTAAAATTTATTAATACTTTATTATGGAGGGAAAATCTTTTATTAATGTTTGTGTTAGCTTGACGTGTACATGCCTGAATTGATGTGGACTTGGGCTGTTTTGTTGTGTTTGGTTTTAGGATTTATCCGATGTCAGTTAATTGAAGGGCAGTTACAGGATGCAGACCAGCAGCTAGAATTCCTTAGGGAAATTCAGCAGTCTATTGGAAAATCTGCGGTAAAGTGTTTTATTTTATCAGATGGTAGATCCTCAATACTGTTTATAAAATACGAGATTTTAAATTTTAGTAATAGTGGTGGCTTTAGGGTTGATATACATTAATTTTAATATATAATTGCATTTACTAACTTACCTCCACACAGGATTAGACTTTAAATATTCTTGTATAAGATTCTAAAAGTTTGTCCAAGCTAATACTGAAATTTGAACAAATAATGCACATAAATAGCACTTCATAAACATTTGAAATCTAAGTGGAAATAAATGACTTTACAACTGAATGGGATAATTAATGACGACTGCTTAATTTCTAGGAATTAACCTATTTACATGCAATTCTTGCTATGAAGAAAAATAAACGACAAGAAGAAGTTATTAATTTGTTAAATGATGTTCTGGACACTCATTTTTCACAGTTAGAAGACTTACCACTTGGCATACAGTATTTTGAGAACTTAAATCCTGATTTCTTGCTAGAAATTATTACAGAGTATCTGAATTTTTGTCCAATGCAGGTAAGTAATTCCTTCTGAGCCTTATTTTCAACGAAAATATTTTCAACATCACTTATGTGATGTTTTATAAAATGTATTAATAAATTGTCCTTCACATGTTAGATTAGATCAGCATCTTACAATGGTAGTATTTGTATGCATATTAGTCGAAATAGTTTTTATATCAGAATATTTACACCAATGACTGCTATCAAATAATAAATGTATTGGTTTATAAATATTCACTTAGAGTTGATAAAATTGTAAAATCTTCAGTTTAGAAGTATTATTAGAAGTCATTTAATTCAGACATGCATATGATACTTGAATCTACTCCACAGCAACCACGTTAAGTGCCCGTCCAACCCGTGGGTGCATTCAAAATTGCAGTTCTTACTCTAGGACTAGGACTATTAGACTGTATTTCCTATGTTGTCAGACTCAGCTTTGTGTTAAAAAAATTTCACCCATTTCCTGGTCCGCCTGCTCTCTAGAGTGCACAGAGCGAGTCCACTTTCTTCGCCAAAGCAAAGATTATTCCTCATCATAACACAGACCTTTGGATTTTAGAAATTAGTTTTCACGTTCTGCCTAAACAATTCCAGGTTTTTAGCCATTTATTTTTTATATAACGTAGTTAGAACCCTGGCCATGAGGACGGCCTTATTTTGTCAGTAAACTCTTGGTAAGATCACTGTTCCATGTATGGGTTTGGCCTTGGCAGATCCTCTTCCTCCCTAATTCTGGGGGTTCCTCGAGCTTTCTTTTGTGAATCATATTATATTATTGACCCCTGTTGAATTAATAGTTACCTAAAATCCTTAGATCTATTATTCACTGTAACTGAGGACTTAGGTGTAGACTCTTTCCCTAGGAAATTTCATCTCCTCAGATTCATCTCATAATTCCAGATTATCATATTGTTTTAGATCCTGATTGTCGTCTATGTTATATGGATCTTTACCGTCCTCCATTATCTGCCTTACCTACCTCTGAGTAGAACTGAAGATGGAACCTTTTATTGTATTCTCAGAGAGTAATTTCCAAATTTATGTAGGTAGATCCATTAGTCAGCACTCTTGTTATTACAGAAAGTGAGTAGATGACTTGACATTACTGTACTCAGCTCATGATTCAGTACAGGAATATCTTAAGAGAGAGTACCAAATACTTCATTGCTAAAAGCATAGTCCTTAGCATTCTCCCTGATTTACAGCTTCCTTGTATTGAGGAAATGAGGATAATGGCCTTTCTTTAGGGAAGCCATAATGCTGTTTTGATCACCACATCCTTTTCCAGACTTTTCCTAATCTATTTTAAATTAACCCTTCTTAACTATGGAGAACAAAATTGAGGGTTGCTGGAGGGGAGGTGGGTGGGGGGTGGCTAAATGGGTGATGGGGATTAAGGAGGGCACCGGTTATGATGGGCCCTGGGTGTTGTATGTAAGTGATGAATCACTGAATTCTACACCTAAAACCACATTGGAGTGTAAACTAACTAGAATTTAAATAAAAACTTGAAAAGAAAGAAAAATAAATTAACCCTTCTGGAATAACACCCAGGATCAATCCCAGTGTCCCCTGTCGTGATCTGTTTTCAGTTGCTTAGAGTTGGAAGTTCCAGTACTTGAGCAATATTCAGAATTCACTCAGCAAATGCTTGTAGAGTACCCAGGGCTCTGCTTGGAGCTGGCGAGGTTGTTGTGAAGGAGTAAACCACAGCCTTTGCCCTCTTGAAGCATACAGAACTAGCAGAGGAGACAGGTAATACAGTCAAGTCAGTGAGGTAATAGAAAATAACAGACTAGGGTAGGGGTGGTGATTTTGGATAAGACGGTCTGGTTAGGCCTCATTAAGACGGTAAAAGTTAAAACTTCAGATGGAAATACGGTATAGATTGTCTCAGGCACAGGAACAGTTGTGCCGTGGCCTGAAGGGACACGGCAGACTAATGTGACCTGGATGCAGTGAGGAGGAGGTCACAGCAGAGGATACCAGACCTCGTAGGGCCTTAGAGATCGTTGTCAGTCCCCCGGCATCAGTTCTGAGCACAGTGGGGAACCAGGTTTCCAGCATGATCTGACTCAACAGTTTAAAAGGATTTCTCTGGAAGCTCTGCTAAGAAGTAATTGTAGGTGGAGCAAGAGATAATGTGTTAAGTGGAAATTGTGTCCCCGGTCCACGACATGCTGTGTTCCTGCAGTCTAACCTTTGTCAGCATGACGGCTCCTCATTAGCACAGAGTGCTGCTTTCATGGGGAAACATCCGGAGGACAGACTTGTCTGTCCTCCAGCTCTGTTCCTTTCCCCATTTATAAAGGTTTTTGTTTTTTTTTTTTTAATCAAACGGATGTTATCTTAGAGATTGTCCATATGTGCTTCACTCTGAAAGTGTTTACAGTAAAAATGCTGGTGGTTCTCTAAGAAATAATTTTGTCAATAAATAATTCTTAGCAGATGGCAAAGAACCTTAACCTCACTATATCACCTATACTTTCACTGTTTTCAAGTGAAAAAATATGTTTAAAGAATTTACTCTGTATTCATTACTGTTTGAAAATGTGTGAAATTCCAGTCTTCAAGACAGGTAAGACCCTAGCCATATAAAAGAAGCAAAACAAAATACAAAACTATGATGGGATTGTATAAGATGATACAGAATGCTAAATTTTATTACACAGATCATAAGTGCTGTAGAAATTTAAATAAGTTGAGGTATTCTAGGCACCAATGGTCATATTTTGAAATTCTTTTTGAAATTTTTCACCCTTTTTTTTGTGCTGCAAGGTAGCAAGGAGATATGGCACTTTCTTGTCAGTAACAACATCTCAGGGTAGAAGTGATTGTCAGTAAGAGACCATACTCTAGCCAGGAATATATATTTGCAGGGTATAGGGGGATGATGGGGAAGATTATTTTTCAAATAAAGGACGCAGAATTAGTAGGGGAAAACAGAGAGAGTGAACATTTGACATTTAAATTCTAATATCACACTTGTAGCTTGTGAGTAACCATTGGATAAAAGTCGGTTGGGTAGACAGCCATTAAAACAATAAATGTTCTAGTACTGTTTTTGTTATCATATTCACTGCATATTAATAAAGTGAGAAACTAAAAAAAACCTTTGAGGACCTTCAGCATGCCAGCAGAAAATGTGAAGGTATGAGACATTTGGTGTAGTACACATGAGTGTGTTCTACCTTCTGATTTCTACTAGGAAAAAAAAGAGAATTTTCAGAAACTGATCATACAGTACTGTAGGGGGCAATGCAAGTTACCGAACTGAATAAATCACCAGGCAGATCAAGAATTAGAATTCACATTGCCTCGACTCTCAATTCCAGCAAGAAATTCTGCCTTTCAGTTATCTTTCCTTTGAATATCTTTCCTTCACAGTTTTTTGAACAAATACACTCCTTTCATGTTATCAAATCTGTTAATTGTGTAATAATTTCATAACCATTCTACTGAATAAAAGCCATTATTTGTATGGTCTGTTCATAGATCCCAGGGACATAAATTAGTATTAATCACATTATGGTAAAGATATGCAAAATCAGAATAACAGAAATTTTGGAAAAATATATAGTTTTTCTAGTTATACTGAAGTTTAATATGTATGTTCATTTTTAACTAAATATTAAAGTAAACTTATAAAATGATATGCTAATTTGTTTTATTTAGCCTGCAAGTCCTGGGCAACCTATTTCTCCACTTCTCAGACGTTGTACCTCAATCCTGGAGACTATAGTAAGAACTGTACCAGGCCTTCTGCAAGCTGTCTTCCTAATAGCAAAAGTGAAATATTTATCAGGTAGAATATACTTAAAAACTTAAAATAACTTTTTTATTCTGATGTTGACAAAATCAAGGGTAAATAAACTAAGTACGCCACTTATATGGAGAATAGTCACATAGATGCGTTTTACTTGTGCACAAATAAGTAATTTTAATCCAAAATAAAATTGTATAATATTCACTATTTAATTCTTTAAAAATTACAATAAACTTTTGTTGTTCAAGTGAATATGATTATACATAATATAGTCATAATATATATATACATATATACGTAATATATACATAGTAGACATAGTAGACCAACCTTTGGGACTTATATTTATGTATCTTTTCTAGATGAATGCCATGCAAAGTAAATAAAATTTATAAAATCATAAGGTTTAGAAACCAACCTAAAGGTATTATCCTAAACAATTATTTCTTACATATAATGGAGAGAGAAGATTGATTTTGCTAATTTTTTGGACCTCAGTTTTAACTGTTAAAAAAAAATAGATGATCTCAAAAGCTTGTATCTCTAAAATATTCTAGATGTAAAAAGTGGCTCTGTAATAACTTCTTCTGGTTAAGTTCTGTTGAGTGACATGGTATTTCTACTTTGCTCTCAGTTCAAATGCTATTATCTACTAAGTAGTTAAACTGGGACTTTGAGTTCTGTTATATTTTTTAGACATTTATTATTTTGAAAATTGATAAAAATCAGCCATAACGTAGTAATTCTTAATTGCCAAAGTCTCTAGAAATGAAAGTCTCATATGACCCCATTTTTGAAAACAGCAGCCTTAAATCATTTGAAATAGTGCTGCCATATGTCCAAATAGCAGTGTCCTTATAAATTGCCAAGTACAATGACTTCTAACCCCAGAACTACTCAGAGTTGGACCAGACTTCCCAGGTTAAGGGCACAGACAGAAGCCACAAGTTCTGGGTTTGCCAAAGCCACCTGAGCTTCTGTCTAGCTGGCTACGAATTTGGGGTTTCTATGACTCCTCAGGTTCAGATTCACTAGAATGTCTCCTAGAATTCAGGATATTGCTAGACTCATGATTAGAGTTTTAGTATAGCAAAAGGATACTAAACCAAACCATGGAAAGGGAGAGATGCACAGGGTGAAGGCCTGGGAAGGTTCCAGATGTGAAGCTGCCATTGTTCACTGTCTATAGAGTCAGTATACATCGACATTCCAACACGTATGTATATGACAGTACATAGCATTAACAACCAGGGCAGCTCACCCCAAGTTTAGAGTTTTTATTAGAGTTTCATTATATAGGCATGACTGAATCATTGGGCATGTGATTGAACTCAGTCTCCAGGGTTCTGCTCCCCCATTCAGGTAGATAACATGTAGTTCAGAGCCCCAGTCCTCTCCGTGGTTGGTCTTTCTGGCATGGCTCATCATGAGTCATATTCTTAACATAAGCTATCTAGGGCTTACTGTTCATCTTCTTACTTACATAATGTAAGTTCTTACTTACATAAATGATCAAAGCCAACCTCAACAAAGATACTCCTCTCACTCAGGAAATTCCAAGATTTTAAGACTCTCTCCCAGGAACCTGGGACAAAGGCCAGCCAAATTCTGTTTTACATAGGACTTTAGCAAAGACATACATGCAGGACAGAAGTGTCTTTCATTTTTCACTTAAGGGAAATTGGGCTGCTCTTAGATAAAAGTGTGATATTGTTGGGTTCTTCGTTTATATGGCTATTTTCTGCAACACTGATGACCCATTTCTCATTTTTAAATATTTAGTGACCTTCTAAGTACTGACCACGCATCTTTCCCCCCATCACTCTTAAAAGAAAAACAAAGATTCTGATCTCAGTCATTCGCACAGTCTTCATGTTCTTCAGTTTCTTATTTGTAAACCCCGGTTCTTTTCCTGTGTGCTTTCCCCCTTAGCAGTAACCTCCGGGTTATCTCCTTAATCCTTTTCCTCCTTAAAGAACATGGGAGTGGTAATTCGCACACCAGTTTATTATACTTAACCTTCCCATTTCCTATTTCCTTCTCTGCCTGTTCAGTTCTCAAGTATTCGCGTATATCACAACAAATAGTCCAATATTATTTATTATGTTTGCTGGTTGATTGACACATTTTGTTACTGTGTTCAGTATGTTATTATGCAGCCTCAACCCGTTACTTGCTTATTAATCCTCTGTCTCTAAGAAATTGTTTTCTATTTAGATGGATTGTGTCATTGGTAGGTTGGGCCTTTGGGAACTGGAAGCTCTAACTGTAAGCCTCGATTGGTCTGTTGAGGTATCAGGTGAGGTTAAGGAGTAAGATGGAACAGAGAGTAATTCAGGGTCTGTTCTTCCCCAGTGCTCCTAGCAAAGTTGAATGGGGAGCTGGGCTCCTCTACCTACTTAACACCAGTCAGTGAGATGGGTATAGGCAGATTGCTGTGGGTTACATCACTAGAAAGTTTTTCTAGAACCTGGAGTTTATACTCTTCCTTCTCTGAAGAGCCTCTTTCTACCCCATCTACCAGCCCAAGCCTAACAGATTCCACCATTCCTGTCATTTTAATTTTGATCATTTCTTCCATCTAAGACTCCCAGATATACAGAGGATGTGTGTCCTAAACATTGGCTGTTACACTTGGCATTTAAAGGCATATTAAATCACTGTCTCCGATTTCTGAATGTCTGGAATATATCCCTATGCTTTTTCTGTTATTTTATATACAGTGGTAAAATTTCTGGCCAAGGATGATTATAAGACTATATACCCTTTTTTAATGTAAGTGACAGTACAGAATTCTAGCTATTTAAATATCTGGGTTTTGCAAAACTTACTGTAATGAAATTTTAAGTAAAAAGTTTTTTGATCAGGAAAATAGATAAAGGTACATTTCTAGTCCTCTCAGAAGTAGCAGTGGTGTTTGACTCTGATCTTTTCACAGCTTTCCCTGGTTTGCTCCTTATGGCTGGCCTGACGTACAGGAATATTATTTCATGAAGACTAGAAAGGGGCTACCTGGGGCAGGTGGGCATGGAATGATCCATAAACTACTTGTGTCCCTCCTCTCTCTCACATCTCTGTCTCTTAACCATTTGAATTATAATGCTTTGTTTCTCTTACAAGGTGACATTGAAGCAGCTTATAATAACCTGCAGCATTGCCTAGAACACAACCCTTCTTATGCAGATGCTCATCTCCTGATGGCTCAGGTTTATTTGTCTCAGGAAAAATTCAAATTGTGTTCTCAGTCACTTGAACTTTGTCTGAGCTATAATTTTAAGGTAAGTATTCCAAATTCAGGTGGATAAAACATACCACCCTCTTTGAACCTTTAGCAAGTGGTGACATATTGTATTGTATTTTTTTTTTTTTTTTTGGCCTGTAATGTTTTGCTAATAAATTTTTAATGGAAAAAAGTTTGGATTTACAAGCAGTGGGAGAAAAAGTAGAGGTAGCTGTGGTGTAATTAAAAACCTATATGGACTTGGAGACAGAAGACCTGGGGGTCAGTGTCTGGTTTTCCCACTTTTCTCTCTCTGAACCTGTTTTCTTCTCTGTAAAACTCATATAATAACACCCTACAGTTATAGTGGGCATTAAGTGTAGTAATGGATGCATATAAAAGTAATTGTAAACTACAGAGCATTATGCCAGATGTTTTTATGTGTAAGAATTCTATTTTATTGCTTGTTTCTTTCCTGGATTGTGGGTTTTAATAACTTTTGAGAGTCATCATCAAAGAACACCTAGTCATTTTGAAAATTTTTATGTGGTTTGAGGATATAGACACACTGGACTTTTATCCCAAGATATTCTGTGTTACATCCCATATCCCTAAGCATTAGGGAAAATCATAGGTTCAGGTGCTTCCTGAACTACCTGGAGTCATGGAGGAGCTCCTCAGACTTTTGCTTTGGTTCACAGGGTCTTGAACCCTGTTATGTGAGGAGACTTCAGTGGACTGGAGAAGTCAGGATTTGCAGAAGACAGTCCTCGCTTCTTAGGTCAGTAGTTCTCAAGCCTAGTGATGCATTACCACCGTAGTGTCAGTACCTGGTCCCAATGAATCGAAATCTCTGAAAGAAGAGCAGAAGCACGAGTATTCACGCAGAGCCTACCGGAAAATGGGGTGCCTAGCTCAGGCTCACAGCCATAGCCTTAAGGATGATTGGAACCTTTCTAGACATTAGGTGGCTGCCCCATCACCTCATTCTGGATCATCTCCTGCCTTTGAATCCACCTTTGATCTTTTTGTCATTTTCTTATATTGTCTGTATACACGTTTGGTACCCCAAATAAAGATAGAAACTTAATAACTGTGTGTTTCAGAGTAGTATCAAAGTTTAAAACCAAGTTTGACTGACGTGTTCTGAGATTTTTAATCTTAAAATTACAGAATAAAAGGGAAAAAACTGTGTTTCTAGAAATCTAATGACTTGATATCCATACTAGAAGTCTGGATAAGGTATATTCCTTTTCTGAAAACTAAATTTCCTAGAATATATTTGCTAGCCCTGCAAGCTTTTTTTTTTTTTTTTTTTTTTTTTGTATTTTTTCTTTTATCATGGTAAAAGCCCATAATCCCCTTGTTTGTCACCCAGGAGGATGCTAAGTAGTGGCAGGTTGCCTGAACCTGATTTAACACAATAGATGATCAAAAAGTTAACAAAAGGACAGAAATAGACCTCATGTATACAATCACATGTAGACTGGTGGATTGTAAATTATGTGTTGGCAGTGTAAGCACTCCAAGGAAGTATTTCTGAATACTGTTTTTTTCAGGTGAGAGAATACCCTTTATACCATTTGATAAAAGCTCAGTCTCAAAAGAAAATGGGAGAAATAGCAGAAGCTATTAAAACTCTACATATGGCAATGAGTTTACCAGGAATGAGGAGAATTGGAGCTTCCTCAAAATCAAAATACAAAAAAACCGAAGTCGATGCAAACCATCGTTTATCAATCTTTCTTGAGTTGGTAGAGGTTCACCGCTTAAATGGAGAACAGGTAAGTCAAGTTTTAATTCAGTGGTTCAGCTCTGAACTTGGTTAGACAAGTATATGTATTAGTAGGAAATGAAAAAGCTGAAATTATTTCCTTGCTCAAGTGGTCAAATTTAGAAAATTTATTTTTATTACTTTGAACCAAATCATGTCCTTTTGCAAGCCCCTGAGGTTAAACATAATTTGCACCTGGATGACCTCAGGTATCACTGTACTTTCATTAGCTGCCAGGCAAAATAGTAATATATGTATAATATTATATGAGTAATAACATAAATTACTATGTACCATGAAACATATTAATGTAATGTAATGAATATAGTAATATAATGTTCGATGACCTTGGCTACTGTGAAAGGTAATAATATTACATGGTTATCATTCTTTGGACTCCTGAAAGGAGTTACACACACGCACACACACGTCTGTGCACACACAGGTACTACTAAAAGCAAATAAAAGTACCAACCTCAAATTCTAATAGTTGAGAAAACAAAAGAACTACTTGATATATACAGCTTTGGTAAATTCGTAGGATGATCATAAAATCAAATACTTAAAATAATACATATAATAATAAATAGAAAGCAAGCAAGCCTGCACTTTTGAGAGAAGAGTCAAAGCCTTGTAGAAAATGAGGAACTTAACATCATTTATATCTGGTTTTCAGATTACAACAGTTGCTCATCAATTATTTTCATATTTTAGTGGAAATTAAGAAGGCTGTGTCTAGATAACTTGCCAAATCTCAAAATAATTTCTATTTCCTAATATATTAGCCTTAATATATATTTAAGGAGAACCAATTCTACCATAGATAGTTGATTCTAAAATGCACTATTTCTTTTTCACTTGTTAACATTTCTGAAATCAGAATGTCTTATAATCTCTAAAGTTGAGATGAATCCTAAAATAAGTGACATTTTAGATTCATTGAGGTACGGATTTGGAACTGGGGTAATGTATTCAGCTGAGGCATAGCAGAAATTAGGTCCTGGCATAGGCAATAAAGTAGTCTGTTAGTTAATGAAGAGCCATTTGGTACAAGGGAGGATCGTGGACTGGATCCCATCAAGGAGGCTGTAATGAGCATGGCTAAGAGTTTAGGCTCTGGGGTCAGGCTGCCTGAGTTTGGGTTCTGAGTCTGTCATTTGTTAACTTCTTAACTCTCCAAATTTCAGTTTCCTTACTGTAAGGTGGGCATAATGATAGCTACATCAGAGGATTTCTCTGAGAATTAAATGCGTGAATATAATGCTGAATGCAAAGTAAATGCTTATTAAATTTTAGCAGTAGCAGCAGCTCTCGTGAAGCAGCCGCCATTGTCCCAGTCATGAAAACACTTTTCAGGGCACCTGGGTAGCTCAGATAGTTAAGCATCTGCCTTTGGCTGGGGTTGTGATCCTGGGTCCTGGGATTGAGTCCCACATTGGGCTCTCTGCTCCTTGGGGAGCCTGCTTCTTCCTCTTCCTCTGCCTCTCTGTGTCTCTCATGAATAAATAAATAAAATCTTTAAAAGAAAAAAAAAGAAAACACTTTTCAGCTAACAGATATTTTGAATTTGGTCTCTGAGTTTAGTTTTAAATTTTTGTACTTTTCAAAAATCTGTCAATATTTCCTGAAGATCCTAACTGTGCTAGCATTTATTGCTCATTCTGGATTAGGAGAAAATCTTCATTTCTAATGTAATTTGTTTAACATTTTGAAAGACTGTTATTTTAACTTCATCTTTACAGCATGAGGCAGCAAAAGTTTTACAAGATGCCATTCATGAATTTTCTGGGACATCTGAAGAATTACGTGTTACCATTGCTAACGCAGACCTGGCCCTGGCCCAAGGAGACATGGAGCGGGCTTTAAGTATGCTTAGAAATGTCACAGCTGAGCAGCCTTATTTCATAGAGGTCAAGGAGAAAATGGCAGATATTTATCTGAAGCACAGAAAAGAGAAAATGTTATATATTACTTGTTACAGGTAAATGATTATCTCAACCCATTGTATTTTGACACACTTACTTCTTAAAATTAATCCCCAAATTTCTTTTTTTCTTTCTTTTAAGTGCTTTATAGTATAGACCCTTTCCATAACACGTTCAGCTACCAACCACAATCACGCTAACCAAGCAATTCATTATCCCTAAGACATAAACCATAGTGATTATGATTATTTCAGCCTGCGGCTTACTCTAGATTCTTAGCTGTCCTCCTTCATTATGTGATTTCTAGATCTTCAGTCTTCCTGTTTGGGAGGGGCAAAAGCAACAGTTACTTGCATTCTAATAGCTAAAGAAAGCTGTGTAATGTAACAATTCCAGGCCATCTTTAATGCTCAGCGTAATAGCTCTAGCAATAGAAAATTATGGCTTAGTATGTACCACACTCAGGTGCGGATTACAAATTCTCCTTGGTGAAAGGGCAGGGACTTTAAAAGTTATGTCATATGTTGGTGCCCTTAGGGGTTACTAGGGATACGCACATTCACCTGCGTGCCCGTCTGTACACATGGACATACACACACACACACACACACACACGGGTTGCTCTTACCTTTCTCCCCAAACAGAAAGATAAACATACAAGCACACACTTTATGTAAGAGAGAATCAGCATGTTTATCTGTTGAGAACATAGCAACATGTTGATGAATTCAGTCTTTGGTTCATCTGTAGTGTGTAAATATCCAAACTTGGAACACTGCTCAGGTTCTTTGTAGGTGCTGAGTGACTCAAAGAAACTGAGCGGCATCCCACGTATAGATGGATGAACTGGAGGTTCTAAATCATATTTTCTGTGGCATTTCCAAAAGATCAGCACTAACTGTCACCTCGTGATAGGAAAACATTTTAAAACAGGGTCATGTTGTTTTGGATGCTCTGTGATAGTGTAGTCAAAGGCACAGGCTTTGTTTCAGGCAGTTCTGACACGTTAGTTGTAGACTTCAATTCTTCAGCAGCATCTATAAAATTACACTTCCCAAAACCATAGCTTTTGGACCAAATGAATGAGAAACCAGACGTTGCAATAGCATCCCATGATATTTTTGTGCCTCCACTCACACATCATTTCAGAATTAGAGATAATAAAACCTATTTCTGTAGAGTGAGAATTGAGATGTTTACAGTCTACCAGTACTCTTGCTACCTACACTTCAGAAAAGGGAAAGATGGAATGAAAAAAGAAAGTTGATCTAGCATAAACAGTCTGGGTGTGGGTATGGGTGGGTTGTTTTTTCTTTTGCAGTGTTACACTGTTGGAAATGTCCAAGGTCCTCTGAAGGCTCTTGGTTAATTGAAATAAGTGAGCTTACCTTTTATTTAGTTTGTTTAGAGGGAGATATTTGTATTCAGTATACTAAATAGAATTGGTCTAATTTCTAGAGAAATTGCTGAGAGAATGCCCAGCCCTCGTTCTTTTCTTCTCCTTGGTGATGCTTACATGAATATACAGGAGGTAAAGTTTCTGATGCTACTGAACTCAGATTTAAAAAAAAAAATGGTAAAACTCTTTTGTGATTAGCTTCATAGTCTCCTAAAAGGAATTTTTAAATGTTATTTAATATTTGACTATCCAGTCATCAAAACAAAAAAGAGAGAACCATTATAATAAAGTTGTTTTCATATTGGGATCCAGTAATTCAACACTGTCATTTGAAACAGAGATGGTACCAGAAGCAAATTAAGAGTCCCTTTTTTTTCTTTTTTTTTTTTTTTTGATTTTATTTATTTATTTGACAGAGAGAGAGAGAGATCACAAGTAGGCAGAGAGGCAGGCAGAGAGAGGAGGAAGCAGGCTCACTTCTGAGCAGAGAGCCCGATGCGGGGCTCGATCCCAGGACCCTGAGATCATGACCTGAGCCGAAGGCAGAGGCTTAACCCACTGAGCCACCCAGGCGCCCCTTAAGAGTCCCTTTTAAGTGGAATAATGAAGAGAGCTACTGGCCAAAATGGTGTTTACTGATAAGTTACACCTAACACTAGTGACGGTCACCTCTCTGAAGTAGTTAAGGTTTCTAGACTTAAATATGTGCTTTAGTTGTCTTACTGAGTGAATACTGTAAGTGTAGAGCTTTAATTATAGAAATGTTGCCCTTTAATGGGATCCAGCTAAGCTGTTTATTCATTGCTTTTTTTTTTTGTATCTGCCAACATTAGCCCGAAGAAGCCATTGTAGCTTATGAGCAAGCATTAAATCAGAATCCCAAAGATGGAACGCTAGCAAGCAAAATTGGGAAAGCGCTTGTCAAAACTCACAACTATTCGAAGGTAGGTACTTTATATGTTTGAAATATGTCTATTGGGTTATTTCAAACCCTGCTCTGTGAAAAGTCTTTAACAGGCACTGTTTGTATCTTGATGGCTGTAAACTCCAAATTTGTATTCACAAACTGGAATTTATGTTAAAGATTTGCTCAGTGTCTCTTTGTCGCTGCATTTTGCAAAGGCTGGGCCCTAAAGTTGATTCTGGCTTCATCTTACACCCTAAACCCTGCAACCCACCAATTATGATGAAGTTGCTGCGGTTGCATCTTTTTCATTATATAACAAAGCCTAACAGATGTCCTTTCTGTTGAACCAGTTTTGGTAAGCTGTATGCTCCCCCCCTGCAGCTCCAGTAGGGATAATGGATTTTCCTTTAGTTGTTATATTCTTGTTCTATTCCTGGTAACTACTGAACATAAAACCACTAGCAGAGTATTTGCATTCACTAAAGCTCACTGGCCTCCGGACTGAAACTGGTAAAAACTGTTTCACCAAGCACCTTTCGTTAGCTGCTTTTCATAAGAAATGCTAGTTGCCTTGTCTAATGTTTGACTGTCTAAGAAAAATGGCATATTTAACTGATAGGCAGGTATATGCCTAAGCTTCTCCTGGGTTATTTCTAGTTTTTATATGCTTAAGTCTGTAATATATAAATATCTATGCTTAATACCATCTCATTGCCTTATTTTCCTAACTGAAATGCATTTTGTTTAGGCAATCACTTACTATGAAGCCGCTCTGAAAAGTGGACAACAAAATTATCTTTGCTATGACCTGGCTGAGCTTTTATTAAAATTGAAATGGTATGACAAAGCAGAAAAAGTTCTTCAACATGCTCTAGCTCATGAACCCGGTATGAAAGTCTTTCTGATTTGAAAAAAAAGTACCTTACCCGATATATCTGATCTGCTTTATTTTTATATTATATAAATGTTTATTTGTATTCTCAATATTATATATGTGACATTGATTATTCATTTATGAGCATGTCACTCTACTAAAATAAGATACTTGAATAATAGCAGTTTTATCAAACAGCCAATTGTGTTATAGAAAGATACTGTACTTTCCAAATGATACAAAGGGAGTTTCCTTTAAATTACAACTACATCTGATGTTTTTATTCATAAAGTAAACACTTTTATAATCTTTACTCTTTTAAGTTTTTTTTTTTTTTTTTAAATCCAGCGCTCTAAAAGATGTGTAAGTCCCAAATTCTTCTGTGAATTCTACTTGCCTTGTTCTTAAACTACCTCCATAGAGGTAACCATTTTTGTGTTTTAGTATATATGTAAATATATAAGTAAAATAAGCATAATTTTTCTTTTCAAATGGGTTGTTTTTCCTCTCCTGTAATTTTTTTCATGGACAGCATGTGCCAGATATAGTTTGATGTTAGTACATTCATCTAATTTTAATGTCATCATCATAATATTCTATAACGCCATAGTTTTTTGTTTTTGTGTTTTTTTTTTAAACTTTCCTTCAATTATTGGGCATTTGGTTGGTTTTCCATTCTTTTGATATTAATAAACTGTTACAGTAAATATCCTTGTACCTCATTCTTTGATATACACTTGCTTCTAAATGTGATATGGTATGGAAACTGGCCAAATTACAAATTTGGTAGCTTTCTCCTGTGATCCAAGAAATGACCCATATCTGTTGTATTGGTTACCTATTGTCATTCATATTAACTCCAGCTCACCAATCAGGTTCCATCTCTGAGGAAGCACGGTGGATATGTTGAGTTCACAGAGAGGATACTGACAGTGTGATCTCAAATCAACTCTTTGCTTCCTCCCCCGACTCCCCAAAAAACTACATGTATTGAAAATGTAACTGGATACTATTAATTGCCTTTTTAGAAGTTTGTACAAATTTCCTTTTCAATTATCTTTATTTTAAATTAAAATCTATAGCTTACTCATCGCCAAAATTTAAAGATTACAGAAGTGAATGCAAGTTGTGTTGTCCTGCTCTTCAGAGAAAACAAATTTACCTTGAGTATCATCCTAATTAGTGTCCCCACCAGGCCTGTCTCTCTCGCACATAATCACATACCATATTTTTCCTACCAAAATGGGATCATATTATACTGCACATCTGTAGTAGGCATTTTTCACTCAGTAGCCAACTCCATGTTCGTAAATGTAGCTCTTCTTTATTTTCTTTAGCATAGGTAGAGCATTCTACTATATGTTAATATTGTAATATATTTGATGGGCCCCCTACTGGATAGACATTTTAGATTGAAGAAAAGTTGGAGACAGTACTGAAACTGGGTCCTTGTTTACATACCTCTGTGTGCTTCCTGGAATTGAGTCACGCCCCATGGCTCTTTCTTAAGGCCAAAAATGTCCCATCATTGTGTAGATTAATTAGGGGAGGGAGAAAACACATCAGTTTGCAGTTCTTGGATGATTGATAAGGCTAGGCATCATTTTTTGTCTGTAGATCACATTTTCTTCCAGGATGTTTATTCATGTCCTTTGTCTTTGACCCTGAACCTCTGGTACATTACCAGTTAACCTGTTACTCATTTGCAGATGTTTTCTCCCAGCCTATCCCCTTTTCTGTTTTTTCAGTTGAATTTGTCATTTCCTCAAATAGAATATTTAATTATTATATATATCAGCCTTTTCTTTTTTTGAGTCCTGAATTTCCTGTCATGCTCAGAAATACTTCCCTCATCCTAACATTGTAAAAATATTTTTCTGGAATAATCCATATACAGTTTTTAATCCACATACAGTTTTACTATATAGTTTCCCAAATGGAGAACAGTTTTATTTCAGTGCATTTTACTGAGATGCCACCTTTGCCGTATAATAAACTTATATGTATGACTGATTCTGGGAATCTTCCTTTTCTTGCCCTGAGGTATTTTGCTTTTGCCAATGTCCCTATCCACTGTAAATGTCTTGAGATATGTGATAAGGTCAGCCCAACTCTTTAAGTTTTCTAGTATTTTCAAAACGGTATTTTAATTTAGCTTTGATGAAATTGGTGTTAAAATTCTTCTAATTTGGGATGCATTTACTATATAAAGTGTTATTTATTTCCATAAAAATATTTACATGGGTCTGTCAGACCTTGGTTGAAACACTACAGATGGCCTTACATGTGCATATGCATTTTTGAAAAGGCTGTGAAAGGAAATTCAAGTAGTGTGTTCTACTTGTAAGGGTGTTAAGTTTATTACATTTAGGTAATATAAATGCTTTCATGTAATATTTGTTGAGCATTTCATTATATATTATGTCATTAATGTCCACATTTGTTTTTGAGAGGACTATAATTATCTCCATCTTTAAGTTAGCAATGTAGTCGCTTGACATACCCACCTTCATCTAGCCAAAGGAGCACCTGGGTTCTAAGCATCTTGAACTTGGCTTGTCAGCCGGAATTCCTGTCTGCCTCCTCACATCTGTTCCGCATGCAGCCTTCTTCATCTCAACAACAACTTTATCCCTCTTAGCCATTGCTGAGAGCCCAAATCCTAGCCATCACCCTTGTCCCTGACTGTAGGAAATCCTGTTGATTCTACCTTCTGAATATATTCAGAACCCCACTCCGTGTCACTAGTTCCACAGCTGCCCCCTTGTACAAACCTTCATTGTCTCAAGTGGATTATGGTGGTCACCTTCCAGCTGGTCTCCCTGTTCCGTTCTCAGCCCCACACCCCTTCTGTAGCAGCAGCATCGAGCCCTTTAAACAGAGTAGGTCTGCTCTTGTCTGCTCAAGCTCACTGCTGTCTCCCATTTCCCTCAGAGTTAAGCCGAAGTCTTCACAGTGGGGTATGGGTCCCTTCTCATGTGTGCAGCATTGCTCCTCTGACCCATTGTGACAGCCATCTCACAGTTTCTCTTACCTGGGAGGTGCCAATAATAAAACCTGCCCCTCAGGTTGAGATTTTAAAGAAACTATGTATATAAACCACTTTGATACATATGTGGCACAGACCATACACTTGATAGTGGAAGAAACATAGTTTCGTTACTTATCTAGGGTTCTTTTATTGCTCTTAAATCACAAAATAATAATACCAAGTATTTAAATAGTACTTGCCAGGTACTAGACTACTTTAATTGCATATGCGAACTTATTTCATAACTTAAAAACTTTTTAAATTTTATAACAACCCTATGAGATAGGTACTATTACTTCCACTATTGTACAGATGAAAGAGAACCACAAACTGGATAAGTACCTCGTTCAAGGTTATATAGCTAGTAAGTGAGAAGGCCTCGATTTGAAACCAGACAGATTGCCATCAAAGTCGGTGCTCTTAAAGACCATATTTCATTGCTTATCAAGTATCTATTGTTTTAACCCACTGAGCCACCCAGGCGCCCCTCAAGTATCTATCATTTTAAAACAGCAGTTATCTTCTCAATTACCCCATAGCAACTAGTCTATATTATTTTTTAATAACTTCAGTAAAGATGTTTACAGACTTAAAAATGAACATTGAAAATTTTATGTGTATTGTTACATTATCTCTTAATGTATGTGTAAGAAAAATCTTTTTCTTATCCAGTTCTTTAACTTTTCTTCCAGCTAGATGAAAATCCTCAATCTTTTTTTTTTTTTAATTTGGCCATCCTTCAGTTAACTGACTGAAAGTTTTTCAACTTTATTCAGTTGTTCAAAACCATTCTTTCTAAAGACCAGTTTTAAAACTTGTGGAAAAAATGTAAACATTCATTTAAAATGAATATTTTTCCCCATTATCTTCTCTCATAGTAAATGAACTGTCTGCTCTCATGGAAGATGGACGTTCTCATGTTCTTCTAGCAAAAGTTTATAGTAAAATGGAAAGACCTGGTGATGCAATCACTTCATTACAACAGGTAAATGCCATTGCTCGTGAGTGGCTGTGTGTGAGTGGCTGTGTGGTGGGAGGTGGGAACAGAAGGCAATATGCCACATGTAAGAGGAAGACAATTTATTTTGGCTCAACTGCAACAGAAAATAAGCCAAAATAGAAATAATGATTGAATGCCAGTGGGTTGTACTGCTTAAATGTGTTATTGCTAACCAATATAATGATTAGAGCGAGTTGATATTTTTAAATCTTTTATAGCTGAGGAAGTTTGGTTTAATAATTTGTGTAAAGTCACATGACTAGGGTCATAGGCAGGATGTGAACTCATTTTTTTCTCCTTTGTTTTTATCTTCCTTAATTTCTCTTAATATTCTGAGGTTTTCTAAGGAGAGGTTTTATACATGTTTGCTTGGATGTACTCCTAAGCACCTGATGGTTTTTGATGATTTTTCAATTTCTAGCTTGTTGACTTTTTTATAAATGACTTAAATTTTATCTGCAGCACCCTGCAGCTACCTAGGTCATCATGGTACTTTTCTCCTATTTTTCGTTCCCTGTTAATGTACTGTATTAAATTGATTGATTTTCAAATGTTAAACCACCCTTATATTTCTTAAATGTCACTTTGTTATGAATTTTAATGTTCAAAATTTGTATGTCTATGTTCCTGAGGGTGTTTGGATCTCTAAGATTATTGTTGTTTCTTTAATATTTGGAACAATTCAGAGTTAAAACCATTTGGACCTTGACGCTTCATTGATGGAAGGTTTTGATTAGTGGATTCAACATCTTTAGAATTCAGACTGATCATTTTTAAACTTCTTACATTAGTTTGAATGGCTGTATTTTTTTTTTTTAAGATTTTATTTATTTATTTGTCAGAGAGAGAGAGAGCGCGAGAGTGAGCACAAGCAGATAGAGTGGCAGGCAGAGGCAGAGGGAGAAGCAGGCTCCCCGCTGAGCAAGGAGCCCCATGCGGGACTCGATCCCAGGACGCTGGGATCATGACCTGAGCCGAAGGCAGCGGCTTAACCCACTGAGCCACCCAGGCGTCCCATGAATGGCTGTATTCTTAAATTTGTTCATTATATCTTCTTGTTTTTTTTTGTTTTTTTTTTTTTTTTTATATCTTCTTGTTTTTGAATGTCTGCAAGTGCTGTAAAAATGTCGTCTTTTATGGCCTGATATTGGTGATTTTATTTTATTTTCCTTCTACTATTAATGATCAATTATGCCAGGAGTTTCATATCTTAATATTTTCAAAGAACCATCTTTTGCTTTTCTGGCTTCATTAAATGTTTTCTGTTTATCTCATTAATTAGTTTCTTCTACTTTTTTTGGATTTGGTTTGCTGCTCTTTGCCTAGCTTATTGAAAAAGTATGTTAGGTAATAGATTAGTTAGCCTTAGTTCTCTGTTCTTTCTCATTTAAGTTGATAATTTTTCTCTAAGTATTGCTTTGACTACCTCCCACAAATTTATTATTACTCAGTTCATAATATTCCTCCTTTTCACTTTGATTGCTTCTTTAACAAATGGGTTATTTCCAGGCACTTCTGATTTTCTTGTTATCTTTTTGGGGGGGGTACCTCTTAATCCATTTCACCATTTTGTTCATCCCTCTACCGCCTCCCTTCTGGCAATCACCAGTTTCTCTGTATTTGAGTCCTTGTTATCTTTTGGATATTGATTTCTCATTTAATTCTACTGTGGTCAAAGACCTACTTTGAACAATTCAGTCCTTTGATATTTGTTAAAGCTTGCTCTCTGTCCTATATTTTATAATCAGTTTTGGTATAGGTAACTTGTGGATTTAAAATAATGTGTTTCTGTCATTATTGAGTGCTTAGTTCAATATGTGTCAGTTAAGTCAGGTTTGTTAGTTGATTTATGCTACATCTTCTCAGAACTTAAGTAGAACATAGAGTACTTCACTAGCAATCCTGTATGCTTTCTAGAATACCATAGTACTTGCCACCTTTTGACCTAATTTTCATGTGCCCAGAAGAGTTCTGCATTCTCCAGATAATTTATCAAATGTTTTGACTTTGAGCTTTATTTTTTTTAAGGATTTTATTCATTTATTTGACAGAGAGAGACAAAGTGAGAGAGGGAACACAAGCAAGGGGAGTGGGAGAGGGAGAAGCAGGCTTCCTGCTGAGCAGGGGTCCCATTTCGGGGTTCAGTCCCAGGACTCTGGGATCATGACCTGAGCCAAAGGCAGATGCTTAACAACTGACTTTGAGCTTTAGCTAACAGTGATATGTGTGTATGTGTGTGTAAAACAACATTTCAATAATTTGTCCAATATGTCCAATTTTTTTTATTCCAGTTGTGAATGATTTGAGGTTGGGTCATTAGATTTCTGTGATACCCATCCAAGTTTATGATTTCATTGCAACATGTCATCTTTAAAGTGTTAATATCTTATCCTTAATTGTTGGTATGTTTTATCCCTATTTTCTGATCACATGGTAAGAAAATGATACCTAACCCTAGGATAGCTACCATTAGCTACAAAGAAAGTGTAATATCAGTAAATTTAGATGTTTAAAATATTTTAGAAGTGAATTTGGCCTATTTTACCTTTTTGTGACTATTACTAGTCCCAGCTGCCCTGTTTATGTGAGTCCTTATGTTATATGAGTGGATATATCAAGCAACACTAAGAAGAGAATAAGCAGTATACATGGTTAGACTATCTCAATGAACCAAATTTAATTAATTTTAAGCTTATATGTTATAGCACGGAGGTTATCCTCTTTAAATAAATTTAAAGAGCCATAAAATTCTTCTCAGTTGTTAACATTCTCTGCATTCTGATCTCCAAAAAGATAAATCTTGAGTTAACAGTTCAAAAGCAACTTCAAGTTTATTTATTCAGGAACCATTTATTGAGCTCAGTGCCCACATTATAGGACTTTAGGAGTTCCATCAGAGTATTTTGCATGGTTGCTAAACATTTTAGGCAGTGGCAGAACTGCTACATTAGAGAAGCCCCAAGTCTTATTAATTCTACTTTCTAAAAACTTCAGATTTCTAAAATAACTCCACATTTTTCTGTGTCTTTCATCTCTGTCACCTTTTGCCCTGTCCCACGTATCTTTTGCCCACACCCCTCCATTAGCCTCCTAACGGATCCCTATCTTTTCCAATCTTGTTTCATTCCAGTTAGTTCTCCTCAACACTAGCATGATTGGTCTGAAAGACAGACCTGATCTTGTTACTCCATTGCTTATAAACATGTAGTAGTAACCGCTCTGTAGAAAAAAACTGCCCTCTAGAATTTAAAAAAAAAATGATTTAACAAACTTACCTGATGTAAATTTTCTCTGTCTTTCTAACCATTTTTCCTTCTAATTCTTTGGTCAAGCAATAGTATCCGTTATGTTCTTTTCTTTACCTATAATTCCTAATGCCTGTACTCCCGTTCCATCCCCTTTATTACTCCCAAACTCACGTGGGTGTAACTACCAGTAATTCTTTAAATCTCACTTCACCTCCAAGACTAGGTTAGGTCTCGTATTGTGTACTATTGTAGGAACTCGTATTTCCCAGCCATAAAACTCCTCATAATTGGCTGTAATTATTTTATTATCTATCTTTCTGCTAAAATTAAAATTTCAGTGAATGTAAGTATAAGCCCATGCTTCGTGACCCTAGCAAATGCTTGCCTCATTAGTTTTCTGTGCCATGTAACAAATTACCACAAATTTTAGTCAATGGAAACAATACACACATTTATTTTTTCCACAATTTCCATGGTTCCATATTCTGGACATGTTTTAGCTGGGTCCTCTACAACATGTCAGGATAGTCAAGGTGTGACCAGGGCTGGGTTCTCATCTAGAGACTTGTCTAGGGGAGGATCTACTTCCAAGCTTACACAGGTTATTAGCAGAATTCATTTGCTCAAGGCTGTAAGACTTAGGGCTCCAGCTTCTTGTTTGCTGCTTGTCACAGATCCTAGAGGTCACCACACTCTAGAGGTTTATCACCTCCTTGCCTGGTAGGCCAGCTGATATGACTACTTAGTTCTTCAAAGCCAGTAAGGGAGAAAGGCTGTAGAATGAGTCTGCTAACAAGACAGAGTCTTACGTGATGTAATCATGGGAGTGATGCTCTATCATATTTGCTGTATCCTGTTGGTTATAAGCAAGTTCTAGGTCACACCTCACACACAGGGTGATTATACAAGGGAGTGAAGACCAAGAGGTGAGGATCATGGGAGTCATCTTAAAATCTGTCTGTCATGATAGGTGTTTGAAATTTTAGTTGAATGACTCAAAGAAAACCATACATTATTTTAATTTTTTAATTGCAGGAAAAATTATGGGGAAAAAAATCACTTTTTGGCATATTAAATTAACCATCTTTCCTGTGAAAGTAAAATCTAAATAAATCAGATATAAACAACCCATGTGCCATAAAACACTAACAATTTTATGACTTTCTAACTTTATGTAGTTTTAAATAATATGAACGGATTATTTTTGCTTCTTTCACTTAACATTCATTTGTGTGGATTTTTCCATTATGTCTATATAAGTCCATTTACTCTTTGTTAAGTGAATGCATAAATGCATTAGTGGATGCTTACTATAGCTCAAAGTTAAATTTTATTGTGAAAGCCTGAAACATAGGATTTCTCTGTTACTTACAATTTAACATATAAGCAGTAATGTGAAACTCTGATTTTTTTTTTTTTAAGATTTTATTTATGAGGTTCATGGGTGGCTTAGTTGGTTAAGCATCTCCCTTTGGCTCAGGTTATGATCCCAAGGTCCTAGGATTGAGTCCCGTGTCAGGCTTCCTGCTCAGTGGGGAGTCTGCTTCTCCCTCCCTACACCCGCTTATTTTCTCTCTCTCTCTCTCTCTCTCACAAAAATAAAAATGCTTTTTAAAAATGTTATTTATTTATTTTACACAGAGAGAGAGCACACAAGTAGGCAGAACAGTAGGTAGGCAGAGGGAGAAGCATGCTTCCTGCTGACCAGAGAGCCTGATGCAGTGCTCCATCAGCATCCTGGAATCCTAGGACCCTGGGATCATGACCAGAGCTGAAGGCAGAAGCTTAACCAACTGAGCCACCCAGACACCCCAATATTCCAACTTAATTGGTATATTTTATTTCAATGTGATCTTCAGCAAGATATATATGTATACAATAAAGCTACTGAGGTAGAAAGGAAAAATTAAGAAGTCTATGAAGTGAGATGTTTATACTTCATTCCACCCAAGGATTTTAGGGAATTCACAAAATAAGGCGGAGAGAAAAGTAAATGCATTGACAATCAGGGTTAACATAGTTATCATAACAGATAATTAAATTTAGTTCTTGTCTTTCTGGAATCCGAGGAAAAAAATAGGGAATGATATCAATTCTTTGAGAGAATTTTATTCTATATGAAAATGTTTTATAACGATCATTGTATATACTTAGAATAATTGAGCATATTTTATGAAATGCCTTTAATATAAATGCAAACAATTTTTTCTCAAAAAATCTGCCCTGATTATTTACCTTTAAGAAAATGCAAAGCATAGGGGCACCTGGGTGGCTCAGTCAGTTAAGCGTCTCCCTTTAGCTTAGGTCATGGTCTCAGGGTACTGGGATTGAGTCCCACATTTGGGCTCCCTGCTCAGTGGAAGCCTGCTTCTCCCTCTGCTACTCCCCCAATGCATGCTCTCTTTCTCTCTCCCTCTCAAATGAATAAACTCTCTTAAAAAAAAAAAAAAAAGAAAAATGCAAAGCATCACAAAATCTAACTTATAAAAGTGTTTCTCTAGGAAGTTAAGCTAATGAGATCTTACCTGACTTTTTAGAGATTTAGTTGATGAAGATAAAAATTAGACTATCCAGAGAATGAACTGTATATCTTTTAGACCTAGGGTGATCATAGAGTTTATCATTCAAGTCAAAATACTTTTGAAAGGGAAAAAGGCAGAATTAATCATTAAGCTGGCACAAGTATAAAAGTTACTGTAAGACAGAAAGATAATGATCACTGTATTTAGACCAGTTATTGCAGAGTTTTTTGTCTATGAGTGTGTGTGTTTGTGCACCTGTGTGCAAAACCATACACACCAATATTTACATATATAAAAAACCATGAAATACACAAATGTACACATATCTTCTGTACTTAAAAAAACACATTAATATAACAAAAATAAAAATTTCTGGAAACAGTATTAACCTTTACTACTATATACACCATTATTTTCTAATCTTTCCTCTTTCATTTCCAAAAGAATGCTTATTATGACGCCTTAAATTAATTTTATGACCCATGGTTCTAAAGAATACTCAGCTTTAGACCATCTTCATCAAATACCAGTTGTCAACCAACATTTTGACAGGAGTCCCCAGAAGGGCTCCCTGTTGTAGCAGAATGTGTGGCAGATGGTGGGCATTTACTCTTTGTTAAATGAATGCATGAATGCATTAGTGGATGCTTATCTATAGCTCAAAGTTAAATTTTGTTGTGAAGGCCTAAAACATAGGATTTCTCTGTCACTTACAAAAGGAAGGTCTTAGTGTTTCAGAAATCAAATCTGTAGGTGATGAGGCTGATAACTCTTCCCATTCAGCAGCCTACAGTACATTCTTACCTTGAGACCCCTGCCTTCTTTCTGGGTATCTATGTATAGCATTGGACCTCATATATACCATCACCTGATTATTCATTTCCCTGTCATTAGGCATTTGAGTTGCTATTGATTTTCTAATTTGTTGCTATTGGTTTTTTTTCTTTTTACAAGAAAGAACAGAGATTGTTTTTTCCTTATAACAGATAACATGGTTCCTTTTTTTTTCTAAGTAATATCCATAATACCTTCCTAAGAGTGGAACAACAAAGTTCAGTAGTCTGGTTAGTTTTATCAAATTAGCATGTTTTGCTAGGGTGAAGATTGGACTCATTCGTATGCCATCAACAATACATGGATGTACTTACTCTCTGAAACCTGCCAATATTTGATTTAGTAATTTTTAGATACTAGTTTATTAATTTAATAAACACTTTACATTTGCACTTATTACATCTAGATTCTTTTTCAGGTATTTTTTTCATGGCTGCATTTCCTCCTTCGTGAGCTTTCTGTATATACTCCTTATAACAGTGGGAAAAGACTCTAATTTTTTTATACTTCATTTGGAAAGAGATGTGCACTCTGGCTCATTTGCAAACAAACGCATGTTTAAGACCTCAATTAAGACATTTTTTTTGGATCAGGCTTTGTTAGAGTGAGGGCCAATAATGCTTAAATAGATCTGTGCAATTATGCTGCATGTGGGTTATTGGGAATTGTTTAATTTATTTTCTCTTTCTTTTTTAAATTCCTTTTTATCCTTATTTTTTTCTAGGCTCGAGAATTACAAGCTAGGGTACTAAAACGTGTTCAGATGGAACAGCCAGACGCAGCTCCTGCACAGAAACACTTAGCGGCTGAAATTTGTGCAGGGATAGCAAAACATTCTGTTGCTCAGCGAGACTATGAAAAAGCAATTAAGTTTTATAGAGAGGCTCTTGTTCATTGTGAAACAGATAATAAGGTCAGTACCTTTATAAAATTGTCACCACCTTTTATTCCAGATGTCATCTGTTACATTGTTGCCCCAAATATAAAATTCTCACCAGCTTATTTGTAAAAAAAGAAATGTAAATAAAAACACAAGCTAAATAAACATGTTTGTAGAAATTCTTTGGAATCCTTATATGATGCCTTAAATGAATAATGTTAGAGTTTTAAAATTATTATAGAAAAATTGTTATAAAATCTGTAAGCTCTGTTTTAATAATCACTTTAAAGCAATGTCTCAATCTTGAATATCTGAATCTAGGTGATTCAGTTCAGTTTACCAAACTGCAGTTGTATACCTCTGTATTTCAATTGCTGTTTGGTGCTAGATGTGCAAAAAAAGTGACTAGATTGAATCTCCTACCTCAAGTGGTTCAGCATGAGAATAAATGTAAGGATAATGTTGCTATAGAAAACTTCTTTACGTCTCTGGTTGTGTAAATTAAAATCCTATTCTCTCAGATCTTGATAGATGATTAATTTAAAAAACTTATATATGGTTAAATACTTCTTTTTTCCCTTTTTCTTTTAATTTAAATTCCAGTTAACATACAGGGTAATAATAGTTACAGGTGTACAATATAGTGAGTCAACACTTCTATATATCACCCAGGGCTCATCACAGCAAGTATCCTCCTTAATCCCTATCACCTGTGTCACGCTCCCCCCCCCCCCCCCCCCCACCTCCCCTCTGGTAACCAGCAGTGTGTTCTCTGTGGTTAAGAGTCTTTCTTGGTTTGCCTCTATCTCTTCATTTTTTCCCCTTTGCTTGTTTTGTTTCTTAAATTACACATATGAGTGAAAGCGTATGGTATTTGTCTTTCTCTGACTGACTTATTATTTCATGATGTGGAACAAAAGACAGCCATATGTTAGAATTTAAGGTTTTAAATTGAATATTTTTAAATGAATACAACTCAGATGTAAGGCAAAAGTAACCTTTAAGGCATAACCAAACAGGTACCTTGTTCAGTGGTGGCTGAGGGAAAGTTGTGAAATCTGAAGCATACCTTAGAAATCATCTGCTCCAGGCTTTTTATTTTTCAAATGAGAAAACAGGTTTAGAGAGATAACAGGGACTTGGGCCCACCATGGAGAAGCCTGGACTAGAATCTAATCTCTGATTTAAAACCGGTGTTTTTTTTCATAATGCTTTATGTCTCTCTACTTTTCGAGTAGGTTACTACTTGTTTTCCCCTGTTTCCTGTATATATGAGAAAGTAGAGTTGAATATGCCCATACTTTTCCTGCCTCCTCAGACTTGGCATTTTTATTGCCATCACTTTTGGTCAACTAAGGCATAATCTGTGTCCAGACATTTTCCTCCTCACATTTTATTACAAACAGTTTCTGACTGACCTTGTGCTTTCTCTGTAGATAATGTTGGAGCTGGCACGATTATACCTGATACAGGATGATCCTGAGGCCTGCCTGCGACACTGTGCTCTCCTCCTCCAGAGTGACCAGGACAATGAGGCCGCCACCATGGTTAGTCCCTGCGACTTCAGTGCCGTAAAGGCAGATGTGTTTTATATTCCATGGGGAGGTTTCAAATTTTTCTCATAAAACTAATACTAGAGAGACCTAGCTTGTGTTGGCTTTTGGAAGAAATGATATTTTTAACATTAGTGGTACATTTTACCAGTAAAGACAGAGTTTTTTTGTCTTAATAAGAATGGAAACCTCGATCAGGCCTTTACTTGCCCTTGCAGGCCTCATTAATTTTTCTCGATGCCAAAGAGGACACTTGGTCAGAAGGAGTTCCTGTGATAAAGCTGTAGTTGGCTAAAGACTGTTTTAAGTACTTGCCCAGACACGCTGGACCCATTTTAAAGCTTCTGTGGGACTTTTGGAGTTACAGAAGAAAGCTCTGTATATCTGTATATCATTCTAAGATGGTGTGTTTTGGAGTTTCGCTTTGCTTTCCCATTTTTCCTGGTTGAGGTGTTCGTTAGCTTTCAGCAGCTACATAGATGACGGTGCTAGAGGTTCATTGAAAGTTATAATTATAACTGAAAAGTATAAAAAGTCTCCCTTTTAAAACACACAATAGAAGCTCAGTAGATCTTTCTCATTTTAAATTCCTTTGAAATATTGAGGATTTAAGAGTGTTTGGGGTTGTTTTTTTTTTTTAATCTTCTGTCATTTTAGCCAAGTCCAGGGAGGCATCTTCTCGATGATAACACATAGAGTGTGCAACTCCCTTCAAATTTCTGTTTTTAAAATAACCACTTGAAACATATTTTCTGCTAAAAATAAAGTTTTGCGAACAGAGCGATCTGTTTCACATCCTTAATTATCTTCTGTTAGGCTGATATCAGTGCTAATTTGCTGAAGGTATACTTGAATTTTAAATGGCTCCTTTTTCTAATCTTTGCCCTCCTCATGTGTTTCATATGTGTTTGCATAGCCCTGACTCTGTTTGATAGGAAAGATGTGCTTTCTAAAACATATGGCAATATTTTTAGAACCAACTTTTACCTTTATAGATGATGGCAGATCTCATGTTCAGAAAACAGGACTATGAACAAGCAGTGTTTCATTTACAGCAGCTTTTAGAACGCAAACCAGGTAAATATCCATTGATGATGTTTTTTCTAATGCAATCACTTCTTTCTCCTCTTTTTGGCTGTTACGGAAGCCTCATGGAGCCCGGCTGTCTACTTGGTCCACACTTGCCCTTGAGCAGCTGGGATAGGTATGAGGAAAATGTTACCCCGTGGACTGGCCTGGCTTTAAATGATGACCACAGGCCTCTGTGGGCCCTCAGATGCGGCCTCGCCATCCTGCTGTATTTCTGTAATGACTCACTCACTCGCCTACTTTTTACGCTTTCTCTTCCCTCCTCAAACCTCCAGTCCACTCTGCCCGTTCCTTGTCCTCAGCTAAAAATGTTAACCTCCTGTTTGAGTAGGAAAATGTGAGCAACTGGAAGAGAATGTCTCCATCCACCTGTCACCAAGTGTGCCTGCTCCCAGCCGTCCTCTTCCCCAGGTCTGCAGTCCCACATGCAGCCAGCGTCTCCCCGTGGGCCGGGCTGCCACCCCCCACCGCCTGCAGTGCTTTCCTCCAGACTTCTGTCTCTCTCCTGCTCCACTGTTGTTTCCCCCGTCCGCACACAAACATGCTGTGGTAGCCCCTTGCTAAATATATTAATAAGTAAAAACTAATTCTTAACTCTCCTTCCATCAACTGCTCCATTCTTCCATTTCCTTTTCTAGCAAATTGCGTCGCAGCAGTTTCGAAGCCGTTTCCTGCCGGGCTGTGTCCCTTCTGCTCGGCTCCCGCAGTGAGGGAAGCTGCTTCTGCGGGGGCGGCCAGCCACTTCTGTGCTGCCGGGTCCTGCCTTCATTTCTCAGCTCTCCGCCTGCTCGGCCTGTCCTCACACTGAGCACAGCTTCTCTCCTCCCTCATGAAGGACTTTCTCCACTTGTCTGCTGGCGTGCCAGGCTTCCCTGGGTTTTCTTCTTTCCGCTGCCCACCCCTTTGTTTGATCCATTTCCTCTTTATGACCTGTAAATCTCAGAATATTCTAGACCTTGGCTCTTGAACTTTCTCTTTTTTTATACATTCAGCCCGCTGGGTGACTTCATCCAGGTCCGTGGCTTTACAGCCCATGTGTGTGCTGGTGTCTCGCAGATGTGTATCTCCCGTCCTTCCTCACACACACCACCGTCTGTTCACGTTCCCATTCCACTGTCCTGGGATCTCCGGCTTAACATGTCGGTGGAGAACGGTTGATCTTTCCCTTCAAATCTGCTCCTTCTCCATACCTCACCTCAGTAAATAGCATCACCATTTACCCACTTAGTCAGGCTCTAATTCTTACAGTGACGCCTGGCTCATCTTTCTCTGTACCACATCCTGCCTGCCAGCCGATCCCTGTTTGCTCTACCTTCAAGGTCTCTCTGGAACCCCATCACCTTTTACCCCTTGTGCTGCTGCCACCTGGGCTCAGCCATCGTCATCCTCTGTCACGTTGATTATGACTGCTCCATTGTCATAGCGCACCCCGGTTTCTGTTCCTTTCCACTAGACAGTTGAGAAATGCTTTCAGCTGAAAGGAGTGGGGACTCCCTGCCTCAAAATTCCAGTGGCCTAAATAATTATGGCTTTTTATTTCTTGCTTATGTAAAAGAAATTTAAAAGTAGGTTATGCAGGGAGTGGCATGGAGGGTCCACAGTGTCATCAGGACACCTGAGTCCTCTGCCTTTTTCGTCAGTCGTCACCAACCTAACTTCCATTACCTTGCAGTCCAGGATGACTGCACCTCTAGCCTCAGTGTTCCGGGGTCTGGATGGGGAAGGAAGGCTGGGGCAGAGGTGGGCTGAAAGGCATACCTCCCTTGTGAACTATCATTTTTTTTTCCTTTAAAAAACTCCTTTCTAGAAGCACCTTCATGGCTCCCAAAGATGGTAGGAAATGTCATCTTTTAGCTGAATACAGTGCCACATTGGATAAAATCAGAATTCTGATAGTGAGGAGGAAAGGGATGGTAGATACTAGGTAGGCAACAGTTCAAGCAGGTTAGTGCCCTGCTCTTCCACCTTCCTGGGTTGTGCTTCTCCCAGACAGCCTGGTGGCGGCAAATTCCTTCTTTCAGGAGGTGGTGCCAGCCATGCCGCTTCCTGACAGCACCCTTCCATGGCCGTCCTGCATCAGCAACGCCTCTTACTGCTCTCTCCATCTTTCTATCTTGTGTTTTGTTTTTGTATCTCACCCTTGTAAAACAAAACAAAACAAAAATTACAAATCCTAGAACATACATGTCAAGGGGCCAGGAAGTTGTCTTCGTTGCTGTGCTTCCAGGTTTTAGAACAGTATCTGGTTGGCTCTGGGCTCAGTGAATTTTGACTAGAAAGAAGAGTGGAAGGAGCAAAGGAATGGGGAAACAGGAAAGGAGGGTAGAAACAGTAATATGTGTTATTTCTGTTTCTACCAAGGAGAGTTTGAAGTCTCAGAGGAGGCCTAGAGCTGTCATTCAGTTCTTGTAAATCCTGATGTCTTCATGGTGGGGTGATGTGGGCAGTCAGAGCTGCCTGGTCTGGGCGGCGTGGATAACCGGGCAGCTGTCCCTCAAGAAGGGCAACTCAAAGAACCAGATGTCCTCTCCCTGTTGTAGTTACTAATGCTTCTTTTAAAAAGTTTGCATTTGAGAACAACACTTTCTGCTTACAAATAAAGTACCCCTGGCTAGGGTCAAGTTGAAAGCAAAAAAGTACTATCTGTCTTTGTGGTAATATCAACATTTTTCTTTGTATTGTTTTTATTATATTTTTAAGTGTTCTCCTACCTCTGGATTGCCTCAGGTCATGAGGTTATTTCTTGGCCTCGATGGTCCCAGCTTCTGCTGTGTGTTAATTACGTCAACACCTTACCTCTTCTACTCTGTAGCAGTCCAAAATCCAGGCCCATCCTACCGGCTCGCTTGCCCAAAGTAGATTCTTGCTTTCCTTAAGCCTAAGTTATTTTTCTGGAGCCATTTCTCTCCTGGGTTCCAGACTCAATTGTGTCCTTTCCTGCTTCTCTGAACCACCTCTTAAAGAGCTATATATACTATTTTCATTCTGTCTCAAGCTGTTCACATATTGTAGCACTTCCCTCTGAGAGTAATCCAACCTGATTTCTTTAAAAACCACACCTCTGCTCTTGCAAGTATTTTTAAGGTATTGATGACACCGGTGTGTTCACATAGGAGATTTGAAGACGCCCTCACCTGCCATGTGTGTTTTGTCTCAGCCGGTAACTCAGCATCAGCGTTCTTTTCAAATAAATAGTAGTCACATTGGCTTAGTCGATTGCCAACTTTGGACTGTTTATGAACAAATACAAAATAAATTATTTATAAATTTATTATAAGGATCTTGTACTCCAGAAATAATCAATTATCAAATGACACACATCCACACCTCCAAATCTTTGTGTGTTTCTTTTTCCTTTTGCCAGAGTACACTTTGCCTTCTTTCTTCTTCTCCTTCTCTGTCTTTCCCAACACATAATCCAACATCTACTTACCCTTTGCCAAAAACCTGTATCTTACTGCCACCACCTTTTTCATAAGATGCCTCATGTGACGCTGAGTAGGGTGACCACCCACTGGCATCTGCCCGAGACTGGAGGATCTCCTGGACAATGTGGGACTTTTTTTTTTTTTTAAGGTTTTATTTATTTATTTGACAGATAGAGATCACAAGTAGGCAGAGAGGCAGGCAGAGAGAGGAAGGAAAGCAGGCTCCCTGCTGAGCAGAGAGCCTGATGCGGGGCTCGATCCCAGGACCCAGGGATCATGACCTGAGCCGAAGGCAGAGGCTTTAGCCCACTGAGCCACCCAGGCGCCCCCAATGTGGGACTTTTAATACTAAAAGAAAGACTCAACAAACTGAGATGAGTTAATCGCCCCAGTTCTGGAAACTTTATGCATGCATTTATGTGTCTTCTCCATGAGACTGCAAACTCCCTGCATTGGCAGGGATCATGTCGTGTTCATCTTACATCCCTGCCTGACACGTAGATGGTGCAGAAGAAATGTTTACTGGTTGAATGGATCAATAAATGACTCAAATACCTAGTCATTTAAAAACACAAAATGTTGAGAAAATCGTTATTGTCTCTCATATTTTATGTATTCTATGCTTTATTCCCAGTAGGACTCCATTCACAGATCTGTTTTGTCAGACTTACGTGTCTATACTTTGTGCATGAATTATGGGACATCCTTGGCAGCACACGTTATACCTTAAGTTAATGCTGCATTTTAGCTCACCTTAGAAGTGTACTGTCGGGGCGCTGGGTGGCTCAGTGGGTTAAGCCTCTGCCTTTGGCTCAGGTCATGATCCCAGGGTCCTGGGATCCAGCCCTGCATCGGGCTCTCTGCTCAGCGGGGAGCCTGCTTCCCCCCTCTCTCTCTGCCTGCCTCTCTGCCTACTTGTGATCTCTCTCTCTCTCTCTCTGTGTCAAATGAATAAATAAAATCTTAAAAAAAAAAAAAAAAAGAAATGTGATACCTAGTTTGACTTAACCTAGCTAGTAGAGAATCCTTCTTATAGAAAGAATGACTCTTCTCTTGATAGGTGACACCTCTTCTCTCAAAATCTCCATCCTGGGTTTTCCCTCCCCTGACACTAACTGCTGAACAAGTCGCATCAGTTCTGTGTGCTGAAGAGCCTGCCGTCACACGCAGCCTGCCCTGTCCTGGCCCCCGGCTTTCACTGGGGCCGTTCTCCCCTCTCCCCATTCACCTTCCAGCCTCTCGGCTCTGGCTCTGGCTGCTCCACACCTTCATGTTCATAGGACTCTCCTATCACTTTTATAAATCAGAAGCTGTTCCTTGGTTTAAAAATTTAGGATGGCTCTCCAGGGTTGAGTCTAAAATCATGGCATTATTTTGATAATCAGATGGCCCTAAATTATTGGTCCATTTATATTTCTCAGCCCTCTTCCTCCAGTTTAATATCTAGTAACCTCGGACTTAGCACTCCCCGGGCTCCACTGCTCTGTCTCTGTGCACACCATCTGCCTCTTGGAATGTCTTTGTCTGGCAAGATCCTCCTCTTAGCCTTCAGGCTGCCCACAAGTCTGATTCTGTGCGAAACCTCCTGCCTCCTCTAGGCAAAGTGACGAATTTCGTGCCCTGTAATTCCTTAGCACTTACTCATGCCACATCACTTCACATTGTAATCATTTTGAAATCTTCTCACTATCCATCAATAAGTATGGGCTACTTTTTTTAGAATGTAATCCATTTCAGTTTTCAATGGATTCCTTAAGTACAGAAGTTTGCCTTTTGTCAAATTTTGTGGTTAACCAAGAGACAAGTTAATGTAATTTAATCTATCAGTGGTAATTATAATTTAAACTAATAATACATCTCAGTAATATTAGAAGGTGATAGGGCCCCCCAAGGCCTCCCAGGGTTGACTCTAAATAATATTAGCAATGTCATGCATTGCACATATTAGCAATAGCATACAAAAAAAACTTCAGCCAGAAATTTTTAACCTTTATATATCTGTCTAATCCAATACAGCTTCTAGATTCTGTGACTTTATTTTAGGTAGATATCCCTGGTTTCTATCAAAACTTTTGGAGTTGTAAATATTCCTAATGACCATTGTATTTTTAAAGCTCTTTCATGACTTTATTTTATTTGGTCTCAGTGACATTTTGAGGGTCAAGATTATAATCCTGTTTTAAGAAAATAAGTAATTCTTGACTCAGCGAATTTTAATAATTTGCTTGAATTTGCATAGCTAAAAGACAAGACTGATATTTGAATCCTCTTTTTCTGAAGCTACAGGCTTACCATGTTTCTGCTTTTTAGTGATGCCAAAAGGCAGGAAGAACAAAATCTTGAGACCCAAGATTATAGATCAAGGAAGGCAAATGATGATGGGGTTATTATAACCTGGATTATCTTGACATCGTACAATTCAGTAGATAATTATAAAGCCTACAGAGGTTCTTTTTTTTTAATATTTTTTATTGTATAACATAACATAAAATACTTAACATAAAATTTACATTTTAGCCATTTTTTAAGTGTTCAGTTCAAGGACATTAAATACATTCAGATTATTTTGTAACCTTCACCATTATTTATCTTCAGAACTTCATCATCCCAAACTAAAATTCAGTCCCCATTAAACAGTAACTCCCCATGCTCCCCTCTCCCCATCCCCTGGCAACCACCATTCTACCTTTTTGTGAATTTGACTACTAGACATACTTTATATAGAACGGAACCATATGGTACTTGTCCTTTTGTGCCTGGCTTATTTCACTTAGTATAATGTTTCAAGGTTCATCCGTGTTGTAGCATGTGTCAGAATTCCCTTCCTTTTTAAGGCCAAATAATACTCCATTGTGTGCATATATACACCACATTTTTATTTATCCATTCATCTGATGATGAACATTGGAGTTGTTTCAACTTTCTGGCCGTTGTGAGTGTTGGTGCCACAAACACTGGTACACAAATATTTGCTTGATTCCCCGCTTTTGGTTCTTTTGCCTATATACCCAGAAGTGGATTGCTGGATCATAATGATATTTTCTCTTAGGACATAAAATCAAAGATAAATTGCTTAAAAAGCTTTTGATTTTGTGTTTTAATTCTAACCCTATAAATAAGATCAGCATAGCTTATATAATGAGGATTTTTGCAAATCTACTACCATGAGTCCTGTGGTAACTGAAACTTGAGAGCCCAAATTACCTGCAAAGGACAACTACAGAGAAATAAAATGTGAGCCATCAATATAATAGACTGTTATGCGGCCATTTAAGTATGTTTTTGAAGACCATTTATTGGCATTTGGGAGATGTTTACTGTACCAATGTTAGGCCAAAATTAAAACTCCAGGTGTGACTACAACTTTGTACATATGTAAACAAAGAAATGGTTTTGGTTTTTTTTTAAAGATTTTATTTATTTATTTGACAGGCAGAGATCACAAGTAGGCAGAGAGGTAGGCAGAGAGAGGAGGAAGCAGGCTCCCCGCGGAGTAGAGAGCCCGATGCGGGGCTCGATCCCAGGACCCTGAGATCATGACCTGAGCCGAAGGCAAAGACTTTAACCCACTGAGCCACCCAGGCGCCCCAGAAATAAGTTTTTAAATATCGATAGGATGGTTTTCACTCATAAATATATGAGAGGAAATGTACCAAAATATGGTAATCTTTAGCTGGTGGGAATAGGAGTGAGTGATTTTTTTTTCCTTCTTTATACTTTTCTTTTTCTGTCTTTTTCCCAAATTTTCTAAAGTGTCTGCATTATTTTTACAATCTTAAAAATATTTATTACATTTTTCTCAAAACTTAGTATTTCAATTGTGCAAAAGAACTAAACAGAATTGGGAGAAGTCTTTCTAGGAAACTGCCAGGAAATTATACACCAAAGAACTAAATTAATTATTTTTTTTAGGAGAAGATAAAATAGGATTAAAGTACTTGGACTGATTTATTACAGTTATATTATGGTAAGCTAGCATCTAGTACATTAGTCACATATACATATTAGGGAAAGTATGAAGTAAAATTTCCAATTGCCCACCCCAAACATTATAATGAAAAGGTACTGTTCTCATCCTCTTCCTAGCTGTAGTGAATAAGGAAGTCACAGATAGACTCACCCTGTGCAATCTCATCAACCCTCTTGAATTTTACAGGTGGAGTTTAGATGACCAATGCAGAGACTGTTTCTAGGTTTTGTTCCCAGGAACAGTTGGTAATTAAATTACAACAAATGTACATGTTTATAGATTGGCTTATATTTTATAGATAAGCTTCTCTCATTGTCCAAACCAACCAAACCCTTTCTAATTGCTCATATAGTCTCTTTAGGGATTTATAACCCTTAAGGCATTCCTTTTGATTGTATTTAAATTCTCCTTCATTTGAAGTAAACTATACTTTAATGAAGTAGGATTATAACTGTCAAAACAAGAAATATAAAATACTGTCTATATCTGAAATATTCTTTGTTTCTAGATAATTATATGACATTATCTCGTTTAATTGATTTCTTGAGAAGATGTGGAAAACTTGAGGATGTTCCAAGATTTTTCTTAATGGCTGAAAAACGCAACTCCAGAGCAAAATTGGAGCCAGGATTTCAATACTGTAAAGGACTCTATCTTTGGTAAATCTATTGGTGAATAAATCCTACTTAATAGTTTTTTTTTTTTCTCATTGTGAATGAAGTAGAATAAGCTTTCCTTTGTCTTAAGATAGATCTACATTTTAAAATATATTAATTTTATTTCCCAAAGAGATTATAAATGACTCAACAATTGAAATAAGTGATTCTTTTTTTTTTTAAAAACACCTAACAAGGTATACTGGAGAACCAAATGATGCCCTTCGACATTTTAATAAAGCTCGGAAAGACAGTGACTGGGGCCAAAATGCCCTTTATAACATGATAGAAATCTGTCTGAATCCAGATAATGAAACTATTGGGGGTGAAGTATTTGAAAATCTGGATGGAGACCTGGGGTGAGTTATCGTTTGACAAATTATACCTTTTCTGAAAACATTTATTCGGGATAGGCAAGGATACCTTGTAAAAGAGGGCTCAATTCTAGGACAGCACTAATGAAAGGTCAGATGAAAAAATCGTAACTAGAACAGCTGTTCTCTGAAACAACCAGGACACGCTTTGAGGAGATTTCCGAAATCAGAATAAGCATGTTACAAAGATGCTCCCCTAGTTACTCTGTTGAGAACAGGATGAATTGTAGAATGTGATTACGTTAGCACAGCTGTCCTCACAATAGTAACCCCTTAGCAAATGGTAGTTCTGTGCCATACCCTGTGCTTCATACTTGGTATGCATTGTCTTATTTTCTCCCTGCAACAACGTTATGAACTAAGCTCAGAGTTAACCTGTCTAATGTAGTACAGGGCAGGGGCAACATGTGGACTGAGTTCTCTGTGACCGCAAAGCCCCTCCTGGAGCCCCTGTAGTGCACTGTGAGTAATTGCTGTCACTGCTGTCATCCTGTGTTTGTTGCTGTTCCCGGAATTGGGCAAAGCATGTTAGGGAGTGTGTAAAGATGTAAATGTATGAGGTATATAAGGAAGTTTCTGCCTTCAGGCGCATCTAATTTACCTGGGAGGCAAGACAGTATCTGAAACCAGTCTCTGACAAAACAGAAATGGGTGAAATGGATATTAAGTGTTAAAAGAATTCATAGAAATCCTAGCAGTGCAAAGCAGTCAAGGGATGGTGAACAGGGGACTGAGAAAAAATTAGAACCAGACAGCTGAGAGGTTTTAATGACAGATTTGAAGCCTTGGATTATAGAGACCATTGAAAGGCATGTTTATGTTTGTGTTAGAAAGGTTAAGGTAATGCACTGTTGTGCAACTGCAGACTGTCTTCCTGGAAATCTCTAGCAAATAGTTGAAAATACAAAACAAGAACAAAACAAGAGGGAGGTCACAGCTGCAGATACAGGTCTGGGAGACAGATGCTCAGAGTAGGTAGTTGGAACCCAGTGAGTGGCCTCTTTGCAAATAGAATGCAGGGACTGAAGTTTGGGCATGCTGACATTTAAGGGGATTGGAAGGGGAAGGGAGGCCAGAAACGGGCAATCATTGTAGTAGGAAGAGACCCAACACTGTGTAATGTTATAGAAGGCAAAGGAGGGGAACTCTGAAGCAGGTAGCTAACGATGCGAAATGTTCTAGAGAAGATAAAGGCTAAAGCCTGAGGAAAAGACCAATGGCTTTAGTGATTGGGCTTTGAGAATATACTTTCCTTTTATTAATTGGTTTAAAAAAATAAGATAATTGATATTACATATTCAAATTTTTATTCTTGAAATTTACAACCTTTTCATAGGTATGTAGTTTCTTTTTTTTTTTTTTTAAAGATGCTATTTATTTGAGAGAACACAAGCACAAGCAGGGTGGGGGAAGGGGCAGAGGGAGAAGTAGGCTCCCTGCTATGTGAGGAGTGGAGGATCTCAGTGGGATCAAGACCTGAGCTGAAGGCAGATGCCTAACCTAACCGCCTGAGCCACCCAGGCGCCCCAGATACATAGCTGCTTTTCTGAGAGTCGAATAGGGAGCTAAAAATACTGCAGTGCTTGGCGCATAGTAGGTGCTTCAGCAAGCTCAGTCACTTTTTACTCCCTCCTTTCTTTCCTTCCATTTTCTGAGTAGATCTACCACTTGATAATTATATGATTCCACTTATCCTAAATTCTCATTTCATATTAGCAGAAATGAACACACTTATCCGTGTAGATACTGTCCAATTTTTTTCTTCAGTCTAAAGTGGATAAATGTTTAATAGTGCTTTATTAAAGGTATACTCATTTTGTTTAAAAGTAATGCATTATAACTTTGGTTCACTTTGTATCAGAAGAGAATGGGTGACATTCTGCAAAAGGATTACTTCAAATTAGCGACAGAAAAGAAACCAGTGTGCCCTAGGGCTCATTCTAATCTCAGGGAATTTTATTTCATGAGTAATAGACATAAGAGATTTATTTTTAATTGTACACAGTAATTCAACTGAGAAGCAAGAGTCTGTGCAGTTAGCAGTGAGAACAGCAGAAAAACTCCTAAAAGAACTAAAACCTCAGACCATTCAGGGTCACGTCCAGCTTCGCATCATGGAAAACTATTGCCTGGTCGCTACCAAACAGAAGTCTAACGTTGAGCAAGCCTTGAATACCTTCACCGAAATAGCAACATCTGAGGTCAGTAGATTTCGTTTTTCAGCTTTATATTCTCTTTCCTTGACAGTATAGAAATATGTATTTTGGTTAGCTATGTATTTGCTGAAGAATGACCGAATTACAAGTAAAAATTGCCTCTATAGCTTGGCATAATTCCACATAATGTACCTTCATTTCTAGAAGATACTATGTTGTTGCTATTTTGACATGTTGTTGATATGTTTTTTCTATTAGAATGGTAAATTCTAGAGAAAGGCAATTCTTCAAAAGGGCATAAATTAATTCTCAAAGGAATGGCCTTATTGTCTGGAGAATTTCTGTGTTGTTTCACTTAAGTGACTAAGTGAAAATAAACACCTGGTGCCTTGATAGCTCACCTTTTCACTTAGCCAAACTTGAAATGTTTCCAGCTCTAAGGCTACATGGGATCAGTACTGACAGCTTATAATTCAGGCATGGGAATAATGGTGGTGTTTTTTAGCAACACTGAAATAACCCCTGCCGTAATAAAAGTAATAACAATAATAACAATTAGAGGAAAGGCTTTCTTCTCTTTCCAGCTCACTCAGATCCACCTTCTCACTCTCTGGACACTCAGTGTTTCCTTCCCTCACAAGATGCTGTATTTCTTCAGTTGCTTGGTATTAAGGAAAGGACTCTAGATGCCCACTCCGTGAGCAGTGGGTGACAGCTAGTTCTAAGTGTACTCTCTGGATTTTGTGTTCTTCCACTCAGCAGTGCTGTACGCCCCTGAAAACTCAGAGTGTGTGTCTCTCAGAGGGTTTGCAGAACTTTGCTGTGTTTCCTTGTGGTTCAGTGGTCATGGCAGTAGCATTAAGCTACTGAAAACTCCCTGCAGGGCCCCTTCCTGCTGCCTCCTAGGACCCGGGAGAGCTTTGGGGGACCTGCAGCTCCTTTTGCCATTTGGGAACACGTATCCTGGATGGCGTTTTATGACCACTGTAAGCCACGTTGGAACTAAACAGTAGGGTAGCTCCTGCAGCAGCGACATCCTAGAGCAGGGCTTTCTGTTGCCCTGAAGTAATGCTCCCAGGGGGTGGCCACAGGCATGACAGTGGCTAGCAAACTGAGACCTGAAGTAGGAGAGAGAGTTTAAAGTGCGAGGTTTGAGAGAATACCAAAAGCCCTGAGTAACATTGCGGCTGTTTCCTAGAAATACCATTTTTTTGTGTTGGTGAGACTGCATTATTTTTACCATTTGTACATGTGATTAGTAATACGCTCTCCTCAAGTCTACTGACCGCACCAGCCAAAGACTGATGCATGAACTGAAATTTCAGAAACAGTGAGTTTTATCTTGCATTTTTTTCCCTTTTAACTCATAAGCTGAATGTATTAAATATAATGAATATTCATTCAGCAGCCAGTGGATGCTAAGCACAGTGGGAATTGCGAAGATAAACCAAGATAGTCTCTTCTGTCAAGTTTATCACAGTCCAGGGAAGATGAAGCAAAGCATACTGACTGCGTACAAACCCAAATCTATTACATTCTGTTCTAGAGTTGCAGGTAAAAGTGCTGTAGGAAATAAAATAATGAAAATTATTTTCATCAAGCTCTAATATTAGGAGAGCGGGGAAGGCCTTTTTGTGGAGAAGTTTTGATTTAAGAAGAACCACGATAAATTGCATTTTCACAGGCAGAGGCAGAGAAGATACATTCTGGAGGCAGGGGGAAATATGAACAAAGACAAGGAGGCAGGGAAGCATCCTGTATATTCACAACACTATGTGGTGTTCAGACTGAAAAGAGTTACATGACAGGAAGTCAGGGGAGGAAGCAGTACAGGATTAGTTAAACCCATGCGAAGCGTTTCCACCTGCCTTCATCCTGTCACCTTGAACCAGAAGGGTGCGTTGTACAACATGGCTGTATTGTCCTCCGTGGTCTAAACTTGGTGCAGCTCAGAGTGACTGAAAAAGACAGAAAAAAGCCAGCTGAACATCTAAGGATGTCTGCACCAAAAAGACATGTGGGTCTAATGCAGGGCTTGGAACTCAGGTTTATACTTTTGAAACTATTCTTGAGTTCATTCACTAGTGATCGAGCTGTGAGGAACTAATTAATTCTAATCAAACTTAATGTGTGTGATTTAAAATCAGAGAGCTTATTTTAAAATGTATAGTGTGGGATATTTTTAGCATGTCACTAGATCTGGACATTTTTACAGGTCCCCTCTTGGCTTGGAATGTCCTAGGACCTGGCCAACAAATTCAGAGCAGGTCTCTACTTTCTTTCCTCTCTACAAGAGGAGGCAAGGGTCGGGGGTGCCCAATAATGATCTATCCCTCATGTCTCTAAAACCTACTACCAGTTGGCTGGATTTGGCACTCAAACTTTTTTGCCATTCCTTAATTAGGAGGACAGATTACGTATTGGAAGTTTGTTGGTAGGCATAGAATTACAACCAAAGAAGTTTTATGCTCTGAAAAATTATTTTCTTCAAGCTCTAAGGAATTGTCCTCCTCAATTCCAGGGCTGTTTCTCACTTCCAGCCACGGTCAGTGTTGGACAATGAACAAATCACTCTGTTCTCCTTTTGCAGTGTTTCTTACTGGTTACCCAAACTTGCTATCTTACAGTGCACCTTTACTATAGTCTCGGTATTATAATTTCTATATCACAGTTGCTCATCCTTTATTTGTATCTTAACCTGAAACCTTTCTCTTTATAAAAACATCATAATCCCTCTGCTGAAATGTTAAAAAGCCACCCTTGCTTTGTCAGGGTTATACACATAGTGCTCAGGTAAGTTGGTTTCCTGGATAGATCACCAGTAGCTTCCACTTTATACCAATTCTTATTAGTTTGTTGGTTTCACAGAGTGACATTTTCTGACATGGAACTCTCTCTAAAAGAACATTGTGTTTTACAGACACTATCAAGAAGCTGCAGACTCTAGGTCTAAAAGAGTATTTTAAGGCATGAGTTTATTTCATATAATTTCAAAGTGACTAATTAATTGTATGCCTTGTTTATAACATTCCATTGGTTTACATTGTTTATAACATTCCATTCCTTTACTGGGTGAAAAGGCTTTTGAATAATACAAGAAGAAAGGGATAAGGAGCAGTAGAAGTCAGTATTGATAAGAAGTCAGTATAGATAAGTCAGCAGAAGTTCATGTAGGTCAGGAATGTCATTAGCAGGTATATCAATGTCATTCTTGTTTTAAAGTAAAAACTAAGGAGCCAAAATGCTGAATCTGAAACGCAAATGTTCAGTTAGGATTATATTGAAATAGAATTTTGGTTTTTTTGTTTCTATATAAAACCATTAAATAGCTAGTCATTCCCATTAAAGATCAAGTCGCCCTAATTGTCTGAATCGTGTGGTTATGGCATCTACGTATTTATTGGATTATCTTGGCCACGTGGTCAGCTTGAGGTTACTTGGTGTATTAACGTATGACCATAGCACAGTTATCTATGCGGAGCCAGATACGGAGTCCACAGGCCAACGTTCATATCGCAGAGCCCTTGCTACTTGCTGTGTTTCCTTTTAAACATAGGACATCTCTGTTTGTGGATCGGGGGTCTGAAGTTTTGTGTTCTTACAGAAGGATCATATTCCAGCACTTCTGGGAATGGCAACAGCTTATATGATCTTGAAACAGACTCCACGAGCCAGAAACCAGCTGAAGCGGATTGCGAAAATGAACTGGAATCCTATTGATGCTGAGGACTTTGAGAAGAGTTGGCTGCTGCTTGCTGATATTTATATTCAGTCAGCAAAATATGACATGGCGGAAGAGCTGCTCAAACGGTGCTTGCGCCATAATAGGGTAGGTGACCGCGGAGGGAAAAATAACTGTTGACCTTTGGTGTCATAGGTCGTTAAAGGGGGGACCAAATGATGGTCCATTTCTAAGAGTTCTTGTGTGTTTTTTGAAAATTGAGTGTTTATTCTTACCACAATCGGGAAATAAACATTAAAAGAAGAAAGAAGCCATTTGCTCTTGAAAATAGAGAGAGAGATTTATGCCTTTTCAGGTTCCAGCTGTGGTATGCCCCACTTACAGAAAGTGTTTATGGAATGTCAAGCATTTGCCTGTGATTATGCAGCGCATCCCAGATCTAATGAAAATTGCAGAAGAACGTTAATTGCGGCCGTCTGTCCCTCCTATTAAGAAATACTCTAGATGAATTTACTGCAGCTGCGTGTTGTTTTCACATTATTAGAATCCACTGTGCATAATATATTTTGTGGGTAAAAGTATTTTTGGCATTTAATTTGTTTATTAAAAAGTCCTTATCTTTAGGTATGAAATTGAAAGTCTTCAAGTCTGTAGAAATCCTTTTAGTAACAGTGCATTTTGGTGTTTAGTCACAAAAAAAAGGTCTTAGGGCATCATTTTTTAAGTTAAGAATTTGTTAGTATTGTTGAGAAATACTTGTACTCAACTTAGAAACTTGAGGATATTTATCTTTACAGATTCATAGCAATTACTTCAAAATTTTAATCATAGTAAATCTTTTATTCTCAGCAAATTAAAGTACAAAGCGGATCTTTTGTTTTTTAAAGAGTTATGATCACCTAATCCTATTAAGTTACTTTCTTAGGGATTTTAAAAACCACAAAATATCAAGCCATTTATCAATTTATAGTCGATACATCTAATTTTAAGTAAAATTGTCCTTGAAAAACAGATTCTTATGAATAGGTTTTGAAAAATCTAAACTTCATGCAAGGAAAACAAAACAAAAATAAGCTGTTGGGATTACACCAAAATAAAAAGCTCACGCACAGAGAAGGAAACCATCAACAAAACAAAAAGGCAACTTATACATGGGAGAAGATATTTTCAATGATATATTTGATAAGAGGTTACTATCCATAGGTATAGAGAAATTGTACAACTCAACACCAAAAAACCCCACAAATAATCCAATTCAAAAATGGGCAGAGGACTTCAATAGACATTTTTCTAAGAAAGACCTACAGGTGGTCAGTAGACATGATGCTCAACATTACTAACCATCAGGAAATGCAAATCAAAACCACAATGAATATTACTTTATACTTGTCACAATGGCTAGAATCGAAAATAACAAGTGTTGGCAAGTATGTAGAGATCAGGAAACTTGTGCACTGTTTGTGGGAATGTGTATTGAAGCAGTAACTATGGAAAACAGTATGGACATTCCCCCCAAAATTAAAAGTGGAAATACCATGTGATTCAATAATTCCACTACTGGGTATTTACCCAAAGAAAATGAAAGTACTAATTCAAAAAGACATATGCATTCCCATGTTTATTGCAGCATTATTTACGATAGCTGAGATATAGAAGCAACCCAAATGAAGGGCACCTGGGTGACTGAGTCAGTTAACCATCCAACTCTTGTTTTTGCCTAGGTCATGATCTTAGGGTCATGAGATCAAGCCCCATGTCAGGTTCCATGGTTAGCAGGGAGTTTGCTTCTCTCTATCTCTCTCTGCCCCACTCCCCCTCCCTCTAGACTCTCTGTCCCTCCCCTACTGATGTTCTCTCCCCACCCCCGTCTCTCTCGTGCTCTCAAATAAATAAATCTTCAGAAAAAAAAAAAAAGTGACCCAAGTGTACATCAGTAGATGAATGAGTAAAGAAGATGTGGCACATATATATACAATGGCATATTATTCAGCCATAAAACAGAATGAGTCCTTGCCATTTGTGACAACATGGATGAACCTAGAGGCTATTAAGCTAAGTGAAATAAGTCAGACAGAGAAAGACACCATATGATTCCACTTATATGTGGAATCTAAACAAATGAAAAAAAAAAAAAACAGACTCATAAACTCAGAGAACAAACTAATGGTTGCCAGAGGGCTCAGGAGTAGGATGGGCAAAATGGGTGAAGAGAAATGGGAGATACAGACTTCCAGTTACGGGGTGAGTAAGTCTTGGGGACGAAAGGTACAGCGTTGGAAATATGTGATACTGTAAGAGCATGGTATGGTGACAGATGGGAGCTACATTTGTGATGAGCATAACACAAGGTATAGACTTGTTAAATCACTCTGTTGTACACCTAAAATTAATGTAACATTGTGGGTCAACTATACTTCCATAAAAATAAGGAAAAAGGAAAATGTAAGCTGCCGGACGGCTGACCCTCACATGCCTACTCTAGGATTAAGCGAGAGTATGTGGGAATTAAGGTTTCCGTGCAGACAGAATTTCAGTTCGCCAGAACACTGACAGCGTATATTGCGTGGTTGAACACAATGGCTACTTGAGAGACGCCAGTTTGGCTGATCAGACATGTCAATATTGGAAGCATGAGATTCAGGAACTAGAGCTTAGAAACCTTGAATTGTATAATTAAAAGATGGAGATCATCCAGATCTGGGATAGAAATGTACAAGATGATACCAGACCATCTTGTCATACCAGATGGCAAGGAAGCTATCGGAGATGATTAGAGTCACGTCAAGGACTCAGGAGCCAACTTGAAGACACTCACACTAGCCCAAGTTGGAACATGTTAACTATCAGTAAGAATAGTAACCGCGGTGGATTGAAACACACAGAATAAGTTTAAATCCACGAGTTTACAAAGGTCCAAAAAAGAAAAAAAAAAATCAAAAACCTAATTGTTTACCACTGAAATGTGCTGGTGAACTGTTATTTCTAAAGCCAGCAAATAAAGGGAAGGCATTAAGCACTTACCCTGCCTTTTCTGTGTAAACTATACTACTGGGTAACAATACAGCATAAAAGGAGACATTTCTCATGATAGATGTTTTCCAGCTAATAAACGGAGAGTGGTAGACTATCACTATTTTCCATCCCTGATAAATTAGTGTATGGATATAACATCAAAAAAAGAGATCCTAATATTATGTGCCTCCTTGGGGAAGAACGCAACTCAAACCCTCACTTAGGGTCCAGAATTTAAAAGGGCACTTTAAAGTGTCAGGAATGGTCTTTGGCAGCTGGTGCTACTAAAACAACATCCTCTAAACTGGGTGCCTTATAAACTGCAGAAATGGATTTCTCCCATTTCTAAGGCTGGAGGTCTGAGATCAGGGTACAGCCTGGTTCAGTTCTGGTGAGGGCTCTCTTGTGGGTTGCAGACCACCAGCTTTTTGTTCTATCCTCACATGGTGGAAGGAGAGGGCAAGAGAACTGGCTGGGGCCTCTTTTTTTTTTTTTAATCTGTTAGCATTCATCGAATGTTTTTTTTTTTTTTTTTAATTTCTTTTCAGTGTAACAGAATTCATTGTTTGTGCACCACACCCAGTGCTCCATGCAATCCGTGCCCTCCATAATACCCACCACCTGGCTCCCCCAACCTCCCACCCCCCCACCCCTTCAAAACCCTCAGATTGTTTTTCAGAGTTCATAGTCTCTCATGGTTCATCTCCCCTTCCAATTTCCCTCAACTCCCTTCTCCTCTCCATCTCTCATGTCCTCCATGTTATTTGTTATGCTCCACAAATAAGTGAAACCGTGTGATAATTGACTCTCTCTGCTTGACTTATTTCACTCAGCATAATCTCTTCCAGTCCTGTCCATGTTGCTACAAAAGTTGGGTATTCATCCTTTTTGATGGAGGCATAATACTCCATAGTGTATATGGACCACATCTTCCTTATCCATTCATCCGTTGAAGGGCATCTTGGTTCTTTCCACAGTTTGGCGACCATGGCCATTGCTGCTATAAACATTGGGGTACAGATGGCCCTTCTTTTCACTAATCTGTATCTTTGGGGTAAATACCCAGTAGTGCAATTGCAGGGTCATAGGGAAGCTCTATTTTTAATTTCTTGAGGAATCTCCACACTGTTCTCCAAAGTGGCTGCACCAACTTGCATTCCCACCAACAGTGTAAGAGGGTTCCCCTTTCTCCACATCCTCTCCAACACACATTGTTTCCTGTCTTGCTAATTTTGTGGGGCCTCTATTATAAGGACACTGGTCCCTCTCATGAGAGCTCCATCCTTGTGACCTAGTTTTCTCACAAAGATCCCGTCTCCTAGTACCATCACACTGGAGCTGAAGGTTTCAGTGTATGAGTTTTTTAAATATCCAGTCCACTATAGATAAATAATCATTTTATCAAGATTATTGTAGATTATTATAAATTACAACAAAAGATTATTATGATAAATAATGCAATATTTTTAAACCAAAATATCAAACGTTACCTAAATAGCATCTGACAGTGCTGTGCTGAGCGGTATTGAAGCCTGAAACAAAAGGGAAAATGTATGCCTCCATATCTATGTTTTTATGTATTTTTCAGCGGGTTATGATTTTAATGAAAATATTGACATATTTACTCCCATTAAAGTCAGAAAAACTCAATAACAAGTTTTGTTTGGTTATAAAGAAATACTCAAAATGTGAGTGTCAATATTGCCATTTTTCAATTTGATTTGTAAACATGTTTGGGGAAAAAAATTAGCAGTTAAAAGAAATCACAGAAACATGCATACAGAATTGTGCATTTTTGCTTTTGCCTCAGGCTTCAGTGTGGCCCGGCAGGGCGCTGACCTATGCAGTCCTTTCCCCTCTCTCCCCAAAGATCAAAATCAAATTTAAACCTCTAGATCTAATGACAACTTCCAGATATCGGTGACATAGGAATACATCACATAAGCACCACGAGGATGTACGCAACCGAACCTGGGCTGTGACAAACTCGAGGGTAAAAATTCTTGTTTGCCACATTTAACCGCAAAGAAAGAGACAGAGAGAGAGGGGTGGAAGGGAAACCTCTAAATCAAATTAAGTTGAAAGACATTTTAGCCAGTCACAACGTGTGGGCCTTGTTGGGCTCATCATCCTAACAAACTAAAAACAAAACAAAATTATATTGAGACCATTTGAAATTTGAGTAATGACTGGATATTTAGTAATATCATGGAGTTGTTACATTTTAGGTATGATAAACTGTGGTTCTGTTTAAAGGAAATCCTTATATTTAAAGGAAGATCCTAAAATATTGATGAATGAGATGCTACAATATCTGAGGATTTTTTATTCGCTAATACAGAAGGACAAGTATGGGGGGTAGAGGTTAAAACAGTATTAGTCATGATTTAATTGTTGAAGATACAGGTTCCTGGTGCTCATTACACTGTTAATTTTAACTTGAAATTATTTATAATTAAAAACTGTATGTATAGATCTGTAAAATACACATTCCCTTGCTCTCCCTTAAATATCCTGACTCAGGGGACAGTGGGAGTTGGGCTTGATCAGAATCTTGTATTAAGTCCCATAGGTGGTTTGATTGCATAACCAAGGTGATGGACACTGAGGAGGGTATATACTATGGTAGTGCTGTGAATTGTGTAAGACTGATGAATCACAGACCTGTACCATGAAACAAATAATACATTCTATGTTAATTTAAAAAAAAAAGAAAAACATTGTTTTATGTGCCAATTAAATGAGTTAATGTGGTCGGCCTCTACAGTATTAAGCACCCCGTAAAATCAGTTTTAATCTATTGATACATCTTCCATTTTCCTTCAGTCTTGCTGCAAAGCTTATGAATATATGGGGTACATTATGGAAAAGGAGCAAGCATATACAGATGCAGCTTTAAACTATGAGATGGCGTGGAAACATGGCAATCAGACAAATCCAGCAGTCGGTGAGTTTAACAAACTAGATATAAGGTTTTCACTGGAAACTTGGGTTCTATTTGTAAATCTTCATTTAAATGCATCTGATTTCTTTTTTTTTAATTTTTAATTTTTTTAATTTCTTTCAGTGTACCCGATTTCATTGTTTATGCACCACACCCAGTGCTCCATGCAATACGTACCCTCCATAATACCCACCACCAGGCTCACCTACCTTCCCACCCCCCTGCCCCTTCAAAACCCTCAGATTGTTTTTCAGAGTCCATAGTCTCTCATGGTTCATCTCCCCCACTAATTTCCTTCAACTCCCTTTTTAACAATAAAAGAAACATTAAGAGCCAACTTCCTTATCAGCCCTTCTGAAAAATAAATTTTCTATTCATAATAGATTATGAGATTCAAACTGGTCCTCAGTCACCATAAAGGGCATCTAATCTAATTCTGCCCCTTTCTCTCCCTTAACCTTCTGCCATTTCCAAATGGTAATGCTGCAGGGGAAAAGTGTTCCCATGTCAGGTCAGTTAGGAAGACATTTAATTAAATCAAGGTCCGCAGGTTTCTTTGCTGCAGGACTTCTCTGTGCCTTCATACACTAATGTATATTGTGATGGATATCACAGACGGAACATGTTTCCCATGATAGTATAACCATGGACATTTTTTTTCCCTGAGCGCCTAGGAACATCAATTTGTTCCAGTGATAGACTCAAGGAATGTGGTCTCCAACATCCCTACCAGATAGACAGCATCTGGAATATACTGAGTGACTAGCCTCCCCCCACATTGTGAGGGAGCCCATCCCTATATTTTCCCTTTCTTTGTACTGAGCTGAAATATGCTCCATTGAAACTGGCCAGGTCTCCTCTCTGCAGCAACCCACAGAGTCCTTCCCTTTCTACACGTGTGGCACTCTAATTCAGCTTTCTGTCCTGTTTCTTTGAACGCGTTTCTTCAAACTATCTCAGTTACTCGCCCATTCTTCCTGAGACTTGCTTCCAAATCTTTCACCCTCCTTGTTGCTGGAAACTCTAAAATAGTGCTTCCCAATCTGTGCTTTGGAATACTTGGTGAGATATTAATAGTTATTTCTTTACAAAAAGGAAAAAGTGAGAAGAGAGAGTTGAGTATGAGGAGATTAGATTTCATGGCCAAATGAGTTTGGAAAAGGCTGTTCTACTGGTCTCTGCCCCTCCTGACCTGTTTGTGCCAGAAATGAACAAGTTCTTAAGTATAATTTAAGATCTAATTATACGTATAATCAAGCTGTTTTTTTATTAGGCATTTCCGTAGTTGTTAACTCAGCCTTAAGGTATCATCTGTCTTTTAGCAGCCACGTCATGGTGTGGACTTAGATTTAATTTGCAATCGACTAGGTCATGTTTACATTAACTACTGTTAGCTCAGGACTTCCCCCGCCGTGTATTTTCTGGAGTCTGATTTTGCTAGACTTGTGTAGGGCACAGGAACTAATACAGTACCATTTGTTGATGGTAGTTTTCCTTCTCAAGTATCATGTATCCTATAGAATCAGATCAGCTTATAAAATGAAAATTCCTTGAGGCGCCTGGGTGGCTCAGTAGGTTGAAGTCTCTGCCTTCGGCTCAGGTCATGATCCCAGCATCCTGGGATCAAGCCCCACGTCGGGCTCTCTGCTCAGCGGGGAGCCTGCTTCTTCCTCTCTCTCTCTGCCTGCCTCTCTGCCTACTTGTGATCTCTGTCAGATAAATAAGTAAAATCTTAAAAAAAAAAAAAAAGAAAAGAAAAGAAAATTCCTTAAATGCCTTTAAAGTATATATAATTTTGAAACTTCATTCCATAGAAGGTATACATATATTTAGAAGTTAAATTACTTAAACATTCTATTCCTGGAAGACTTCCCAACAAATACAGAGATTCTAGCTCATTAGTTCTTCCATTGTGCCATCTGTGTATTTTATAGATGGTTGTGTCAATTTCCCCAAATTCTCATTGGTAAGTTTTCTCTGAGGCTGTCTGTGTATTCTTTAGCTTCTTCCTTAAGATGGTCATTGCATCTAACAACTGCAGTTGCCTGGCCAAGTTAACAGTGCATTTTACTTTTTCAGTTGTCAGGAAACCCTTCAAATCATGGTCATGTTCTTTCCGTAAGATTCAGGCTTGAGTTGCTGTAACTGTGAGAAGCACCAGGAACAGAGAGCCAGGAAGAAAACACCTCCGAGTCTGCCCCTCTGCGCCCATTCTCGGGACATGTGACACCCATTAGATTGTTCACAGGGTTCGTGCTCCTCTTCCCTCCTCTGCTGTCTTTCTCTCCTGATTACATAGTGTTGAATTTTTATAAACTTGACAGGTATAATGTAGCTGCAGTACACATTTTCTTTACCATTTCTGGCCCTTTATTTCCTCTCTCAGATTTTTTGGACAAGATGATCTATCAGATTTCTTCCAACATTAAAACTTTGTGCTTCCAATTTAGTATCGACTAAATTGCTAATATATGTGTGGCACTCTAAAACTTTTAAAAGCATTTCACAAGTATTTCACTAGATCTTAAAATCGCAGTAAGAGTTGGATTGGGGGTCTGATGAGGAAACTTGAAATTGACAGCTCACCTGACTTGCTGAGGTCTCCAGGCTAGTCAGGAAGCTGGAAACCAAAACCAAAATCCAGGTTTTTTGGCTCTAGTTTCTGTGTGAATTATGATTGGCGTGACATAACATCTTAAATTGTTTTCCTTTTTAAATGTCACCAATTCTATTTTTAGCCAGTTTTACAATTCCTTTGTTATGATACCAAGTTTAACTCTTTGAAACTTACTGTTTTCGTCTTTGACAGTTTTATAGGCATGTATGTTTATGTGTATTTATATCAAATATTATGAATTTTAGATAATTCCTCTTTATTTCATTTTACTACCTTATGATTACATTAGCTGGTAATTCTTTTCAAATATTTGTTTGAAATTTAAAAAAAAAAATGCTTTGGTACTTTTATTAGGGCCCAAGAGCAGCAGTCAAATTTCCCTAATTTATATTTGTAAGAGGTAAAGTGAAGTGCTGAATTTATGAATTACATATGATTTTACATAGTGATATATCATATTGCATTTGTGGAGTACAATGCCACTGTTAATTTCTTATCTCCTACTATTGGCTAACTCTCATGGTGTTCTTATAGAAAAACAGCAATCCTTTAAGAATATCTTAAAACCTTATTTTAAATATCAGTATTTGAAACATGACATTTCAATATAGTACTTGTGATAGTTGTTACGAATGGTTGATGTGGGATGTCTGACGACTGCTCTCCCCTCTTCTGGCTGGCTCTCCTAACTGCTCTGCCCTGTCGTGTTGTACTCTGGGTCTTTCCAATTCCTGTGGCTCCCACCACTGCCTTTTATCTGAGCAGTTTCCTCTGCCATAAAGTGTCTCTGCATCCGTTGGCTTGGCCCAGTTCAAGCCTCTTCCTTCAGATTGCAAGCATTGCCTGATACCACCCCCTCCCCATCCACATTTCTTTTTCGAAATGTCCTGGCCCCTGTCTTTCTTGCATACCATTTATCTCACTTTTGAAAGTGTAATTTACTCATGCAATTATTTAATTAACCTCCTTTATTTCCTAATAGAGTGTAAACCCCCTGCCTGCAGGAGCAGTGTGCCTCACATGTTAAGAGCTAAATCAATCCATGCTGTATAAATGGATAGCTGTGGTATCCTTCACTGTCCAGCGATGAGTCTGTACTATAATCGGAAATAAATGGGACCGTGTTAGTAAGTTACAAAAGCTACTCTCGCAGGATGGCAGTCTTCTCACCCACCAGGATATTCACTGCAGTCCTTTTTCCGGCTCCATTTTCCTTTGTACCTGTTCTACCTTCATGTGGCTCCACCTTCCATCAGCCCCTCATTTCCCTCTCCTAGTGTGTTCACCAGCCTTCGTTTAGGCTTCTCCAGTGAGTAAGCAAACAAAGGAGGCGGCAAAAAAGGTAGTGCTAGTGGTGTGCTCTGTACATAGTACTGATCATTATGGGTTTTTTTGTGTTTTTTTTTGTCTTAACAGGATACAAACTGGCATTTAATTACTTAAAAGCAAAAAGATATGTGGATGCCATTGACGTGTGTCACCAGGTAACACTGCAGATTAGATTTCTTTAAATTTTTCGGCTGCTGAATGTCCTACTTTTTTTAGTTCATCTCAAGATGTACATGAACAGAGGTAGAGGATGTTGTGTTTTGGTTAAATGACTCATCGAATACATCTAGAAGAGATTACCACCTTTCCAGTTTAGAAAATGACAAAGTCGGGGCGGCTGGGTGGCTCAGTGGGTTAAGCCTCTACCTTCGGCTCAGGTCATGGTCCCAGGGTCCTGGGATCGAGCCCCACATCGGGCTCTCTGCTCAGCAGGGAGCCTGCTTCCCCCTTTCTCTCTGCCTGCCAGTCTGCCTACTTGTGATCTCTCTCTCTCTCTGTCAAATAAATAAAAAATCTTAAAAAAATAAAAAAAAGAAAAAAGAAAATGACAAAGTCTACTTAAATCAAACATGTTTTTTATTGGGGTTCCAGTAATAAAATGTTTCTCTCACGTTAAAAACAGAAGGAGAAGCATGTGAAGTGAAACTACTGATTCTTCAGGCCACTGTTCTGAATGAAGTTCTTGTGAATATGTCCAAGTCTGGTTGGTAGAGAATTCAGATTTATAAATTAGAGATAAGAGTATTTCTGTTATTTAGGAGTCATTTGGTTACATTTCTGTAAGATCCCTAACTACATGATCCCTTACTAAAGTGACAAATATTTAAGTTGCACTTCTAGAATTTGTTTTTTTATATACGTTGTCTCATTGATATATGAGTCATTGCCCCATTGTTCCAGATAGGGCATTATATTGAATATTGTTAGGCGCTCCAAGAAAAGCTCTAAGAAGAGAATTATGTAATGTCTCCTTTCCCAGAGTGCTGTATCAGCATCATTATAGTGAATACTTGGCTTCGGTGATTGCTATTGATTACTGAAGCTCTCTGTGGGGCAGTATTTCACATTAAGGTTAAGGTTTTGCATTAACGTAATGTTATAGATTAGAATCATTTGTGGAATTCTTTTAAAAACGTCTATCTCCCCACTCCTAGACTCAGTAGACCTAGAAATTTGTATGTTTCCAAAATCCCTCCAGGTAAATCTGATGTGTACTCCTGGTGAAAAATAACTGTGTAAGGGTTCTTTCAAGTATCATATGACTAGCTAATTTTCTAAATATTTAAAATCATTGATGCACACTTGTTTTTTGCAACTGATTATTAAGGAAGTAATTATATTTGTTGTATTTCTCACATGTATTTGGATTCTATTGTTGTCATCTAATTACTGTTTACTATGAGTTATGTCACATTTCAGATGTCACCTTTAAGAAATGTTGTTTATATTTGTAATATTAATACAATGAAATCTCAACTGTAATGCTCATTTCCAGTAAGTTTTATAGCTCTCCAGTTTTCAGTAATCAATTACAAGTTCTCATGCTTTTGTTTGGTTTTTTGTTTTTGTTTCTGTTTTTGCAGGTTCTTGAAGCACATCCAACTTATCCAAAAATCAGGAAGGATATACTTGATAAGGCCCGTACATCTTTGAGGCCTTGAAAAGTATTTTAATTTCGTTTGTTGGTTATGCAGGAAATGAAAGGAATCAGTTCTTATAGTCCAGAATGGATCTGAGCTAAAACTTTGTGACAGAAGCATACTTTTCTTTCTCCAGCAGAGGCTGCTATTGTATATAGAGAGAAATGCTAAGTCAAATTGGATGGGTTTGCGACGGAGAAAGGCAGTGGGAGCTGGTTTATTTGATTGACTCTCTTGATTCGGAACAGATTTGGTGTCTCAGTGGTAAAGATTATAACCCATTTCTATAAAGAATCTTTTGTTAAATATGAGGTAATTAAATATCCAATATCTTTTCTAAGGAATATTAAGTTGTTCATTTCAGGAAATATATTTAAAATGCTGTTGTTCTTTGTTAAATTTTTTTTGTAACATTCTCTGTTGTTTCAAAGGATTGAGAAAATTTTCTTGTAAATAATTTATGAAAAGAAAAGGTATATTTTAATAAAAAGTTTATAAATTTATGGTTTGTATTGTTCTTGGAATTCAAAAGACATGGTAAGTTTTGCAAATACAGGGTAAGCCCCCTAATCAATTTGCACTGTTAAGGAGTACTTGGAATATGTGACATTCCTAGAAAAATCTTTTTGGAAAAATGTAAAGAATGTGAGCTTCCATTCCCTTTGTTGAACTCATTCTTTCTGCTTTCAGTGCCAGTGTGATATTAAGAAATAATCTGGATATAAAATCCGTTAAAATAGGTAAACTCTTGTAGCAATAATTCACCTTAGCCTGAAGACTAGTTATCTTGATGTCATTTCAGATACTGTAATATCTGCCAGGGAATTGTGACAGAATAGTTCTGGTCAGCAGGGACTCACCAGGCATACCCTGTGAAAGCAGCCACCTCCCTTACTGTGCCTACCACCCTCTGGCTTAGCAGTTCTCAGCCTTTTGGGTTAAAATTAACCTAATCTTAATAAACTCAAATTTTAGCATTATTTCTGACTTGTTGTATACATCTTTTTCTGTTGTCTTTAAAAGTACCATAAACAGGGTCTACTGTTTCATTTACATTTCCAATAAATAGAGTATTTTTAAGTTGCCTGTTGCTTTTAAGTGTCCTATGTTTATTTTTTTTTTGAGCTATATTCTCTTGTTTTTGACTACTTCTGCAGTTTTCCAAAGTCCTTTTAATTTCCTTTGTACATCATAAAATTCTAATCATTCTTCTTTTTCACCTACCTTATTTATAGCATTTCATGAAAATATTTAAGAGCATTTATGAAGCATTTCATATCTGTTAGAACACTTTCACATGTCTTATTATAGTTGGTCACCAGGACTCTAGAATACAGGTATCATTATCCCTGTTTATAATTCTGGAACTGCAGCAGGTTAGCTCTTTCTTTGCAATTCAGCCTGAGTGGATATTGTTAAGGATATTCTATAAGAGTACCTTAAGTAGTTCTAGTGAATTTGCATCATGGAATGCTAGAGTCCTGGCAATTGGATAGAGAAAGTAGGACATCTCTTCTTCCAGCAAGACACTTCCAAATCAGTCTTCCTATCTGTAAAATGGGGAGTTTGTTTTGTTTCTTTAGCAACCACTATTTTGCAGCTGCCATTTGTGAGGTACTATTCTAGGAAATTTACTTACATTATGTCTTTTAATTCACACTCAACACTCCAGAGAAATAATACTCTTATTTTTCAGATGAGGAGGATGGAATTTCAACTAAATGATTTGCCTAAGGTCACCGAGAAAGTGTCAGAATCTGGATGCCATATTGACCCAGACAACTTCAAAGCTCATGTCCTGTTTCCTATATTAAGACATTTTGCATCAGTAAGAGAGATTGTGTTTATAAGAAAAAATTCTCTTGTCTACACCTGGCTAACAGAAGAAACTAAGTGTTCTGTCACAGAGATAGCCAAGTAATGAGGAACAAGATCGACTGAGTGGAATGAGCAGTTCTTACAAATGTGAAATTACAGACTTACTGAAGGGAAGTCTGGTTGTGGAGTAGTGTAGTGTAGCAGTTAAGTATGTGGATTTGAAGTCAGACCAGCCTGGGTTTCAATTTGGCTCTACCACTTGCTAGATGTTTAACCTTTCAAGTTATGTAGGTTCTCTGACCTTCTGTTTTCTCATCCATAAAGAAGCATTTAAGGATAATCTGCCTCAGGTGGTTGTAAGGATTAAATGAGGGAACATACATAAAACCTAATAATGAATCTGACTCACTTAGGCTCTTCATGGATAGTGGCTCTCCTTGTTTATTTAAAGTGGAATAGGGCTAAGTAGTAACTGCAACTAAGAAAAACCTCCACTGAAGAGAAAATAATGAAGCCCAAGGTGAGATAAAGAGGACAAGTGGGCTCCCCAAGAATGCTCAGCCATACAGGATTCTGGGTTCTCATTCATGCTCGCCCTCCTCCCCACCCGACCCCTTCTCTTTTCCCCGACGCTTTCCTCTTTTTTCCTGTCCTCTCCCCTCCCCCACCAAACACTGCTGTACACTTTACTTGCAGAATCTCTTTTCATCCTTCTCTGCCTTTGCTCTAGCCCCCTCTAACCTGGGACTCTCTCCCTGCTCTCCTCTCCCTTACCCTGCTTCCTGTCTCCAAGCTTCCCACTCTAGGCTTATTCTTTCTTTCTTTCAGGTATCAGTTTATTGTCACCTCCTCAGAGGCCATGTCCATGTCCAGCCCCAGAGTGTAAAGTAGCCAGCCTGTCATGCTATATCATGTCACCCTTTTAAAACTCTGTTTAGAACTCAATCAGCCTCTGATGTTTCCTGTTCACTGAGGGAGGCATGGTTTATGATGAAGCCTTATGTGACATACCCAAGATCACACGTCCAGGAAAGCAGGAACTCAGACTGCTCTGGACTGCTAGTTGAAGGAATCCAGTGAAATGAGAGTCCGGGGGCTGCGCTGAGGAGAACATAGGAGCAGAGAGCAGAGGAGCACAACATGCCAGTTTTCTATCCATCTGGGATCAGAATACCATCTCCTCATGGTAAGGAAGCAGTTATTATTTAATGCACTTTGACCTTAAGCTAGCTAGTATGATGAACTGGATCCCAAGAAGAAATAGTCTTCTTCCCTAGAAGTCAAGAACCCAGAGCAATTCTGGAAGGGTTTCCTGCATGCACAGCTGAGGAAGCTCCGTTGAATTTTGCATTACAGTCCAAGTAGGTAGTAGAGTCAGTGTGGAAACCAAATGGCCAGTTAAGACTGACAGCAACTTCTGGTTTGGGATTGGAGACAAGTGACTAGACTTATAATAGGATTGAACAGCAGTGCTAGTGCTGATAAAGTAATAAATGAAAGATTGCAAAGTTGCAAGGAAGCTGGCACATTCACACTCTGCTGGCACAGGGTAGTCAGCCTTCCTAAAGGGCATTTTGGCGGTCTGAAGTAAGAGCTTGTCCTTTGAGTAATCGCACTTAGAGAAGTTTTTCATAGGAGGTATTCAGAAATTTCTCCAAGTTTTTCAGTTAAAGAATAACAGCAAAAAGGTTGTTTTTTTGTTTATTGTTACCAAAACATTCAACATAAAAGAAGTGGTCAAATACATTACCCAATAATGGAATACTGTGTGGTCATCAAAAACTATTTTCAAAGATGTTTTTATGTGTTTTTTAAAACTTTCAAAGATTTTAACTGCCAAAATTTTCACAAAATAATAAGCAAAATAGCAGGAAACATAATTCCATATAAAATATTAACGCAGGAAAATAGATACGTAGATATTAATACATACAAAACCAAATGAAACTAACCCAATTTGGGGGGGGGCGTTTGGGTGGCTCAGTTGGTTAAGCTTCTGCCTTCGGCTCAAGTCATGATCCCAAGATCCTGGGGTCGAGCGCCCCATGTCAGGCTCCCTGCTTAGTGGGGACTCTGACTCTCCCTTTCCCTCTGCCCCCCCACCCACCCCACTTATGCTCTCACTCAAATAAATAAATCTTTAACAAAGAAAAAAAAAGAAATTAACCCAATTTTTAACTTGTTATATCTGAGTGCTGAAATAATCAGAAATTTACTTATTTTACAAGTTAACTGCAATGAACATATACGTTAAATACATATATATGTATAATTTTTTTAAAGAGTAACATTCTCAAAACTTGCTTCTTGCTGACTGTTTAAAGTTGTTTAGCTGAGCAAAGATGAGTAGGAAAAAATAAAAGCTAACATTCTTTCAACTTAACATCCACACTTTACTACTAATTGTTTATGCAAAATGTAATCTGGTTTATTTCACTTGTCAGAGGAAAAGATTCAGGATGTGGAAGATAGAAAAAGACTCTGCTGGGAAATGTTAACAGAAGTGGTAAGAGCCATGATAATAGGAGAACATGAGGTTACCAAGGAGGCTAGAAGTTCTGCTTGTCAGAATTGGTTAAGAGCACAATCACGCAACTACAGAAAAATTGAAAGCAAAGCCAGTTCTCTGCACTTTTAGCTCATATTCTAATAGAGTTTTAGTGATGACCCTACCAAATTTAATAAGAAACCTATGGAAAGAACTGAAATCACACTGGGCGCCAAAGCGTGGTTGTGTAGTTTGTGACCCAGCTGAGGCGGGAGTGGGTGGAAGCTGAAATCCAGCACCCAGATAGGCCCTACAATCCCCCTCCCACCTTTGGAGGAAGAGGACCCCCCTCTTCTAATCTGAACACAGATTCCTTGTGGGTTAGTAACTTCCCAGTGAATGGAAGGTGAGGGACTACAGACAGCAGTCAGCATAGGAAAATGTTTAGATACAGAGCTGAGGGTAAGGGTGTGGGCGTGTACTGGCTGCAGAGCCATCGGACAAGGGTCTTGCTTTGTTTTTCTGTTTTCTAAGATAGGAGCTACTTGAGCATCTTGAAATAATTACAGAATATTTAAAGCCAACAGATTTTTGAAGATACAAGAAAGAGAAGAGGGAACAACTGGAATAGGAAAAGGGTGAGGTTCTGGGGGCATTTAGAAGAATTTGAGTTTGCAGGGATGTGGGATTTTTGTAAGGACAGTGTCAGAACCAAGTAAGTGCAGAAAAAAAGTCTGACATATAAAGGTGGCCTCAGGAGCCCTTATGCTAAATGGCTCCAATACTTTTGTAATAAATAAAGTGGACTTTGACCTAAATGCAGTACCACTCCTTCATATGTGTGGAATTTGGGGGCCTCTGATTTCCTTGGGCTCTGAAGTATTTTTCAGTTACTTCCAGGTTCCTGGTTGTGGTTGCTGGGAGTCTGTCTGCCAGATTAGAGGGGGGTTACTGTAACATAATAAATCATAGTTATGGGCAGAAAAAAGTGCTACCCACCTTTGAATACTCTTCTTAAGGGCCAGATGTTTCCTAGAAAAATGCTTCCCTCTACAATCTGCCTTACAGTGCACATAAATGAATCTGGCACCATGCCCACAAAAGCAATTTGATCCCATAAATGAAAGCCGAGTAATGAGCAGGTTCTAAATGTCTTCCTTCCGAGTGGTATAACCTTAGAAGCTATGGCAATCTTTAAACCAAACTGTTTTCAAATAGTGTGCATGTTATTTTTATCTTTCTTCAAACAAATTGTTTTGGCAACATAAAAGAAATTCTGTTTTAAAAAAAGGGGGGGCTAGTATTTTAAGAAGGTAATTACTATTTCAGTTTCCACCAAAGGCAGGCTACTTTTATTTTTAATGCGTAAATGATGTACGAAGATTAAAAAAAATTTTTTTTGAATCAAACAGAGCTGGGAAGTATCCTCACTTATATTGGGTCAGGTTAAAAGCTCCTGCTCCCCAGTTAGAGATTAAACTTTCTTTGAAAAACACACTAAGTTTAAAAACTTTGAAGGAAAAAAAAAATGTGCTAAAATGCTAAGCAGTTATATAAATGCTCTTTTCAAACAGTTTAAGTTAAATATTTGAAATTGCTCTAGTTAATGAATAAAAACTTCTCCCCTGCATATAATTTCTTGAAAAACATCTGGCCAATTTTTCACGTTGACTTAAGTCACAAATTGCAGAGGACATTTAGAGGGGAATTTAGGAATTGGGAAAGTCCAGGATTTTGAGAACACCCAAGAGTAAAGTTAAAATGATTGACCATATGCCCCACAAAGAGGCAAGAGGAGGAAATGTTACAAACGGGGTGTGTCTGGATCCTACTAGCCCTTCTCTGTGCAAAACACATAACTCTAAGTTATCGTGTCCTATCTTTTTGTATGTGTTGGGTTATTGTTGTTTTCATAGATTTCTTAGAATGTCAAATATTCATTATTTTAGTTCCAGTACAAATTGTTTTTGTTTTCACAAAAAGAGAATTTTTTTTCTTTTTTGGTTGACTTTAACTTTTCATTTGGAAATCTTTTCGGACTTACTAAAGTTGCATGAATAAGAAAAGTACAAAGACTACTCCCTGCTGTTTACCCAGATATAAAAATATTGCCATTGTCTTACCTTAAGGCTCCATTCTGTGTGCCTTCCCTGTGTGGTTGTGTATGTTTACATATATGTTTATGCACACACACTTCTATATTCATACCCACATCTAGGATTTTTTTCTGAGCATTTTGAGATAAGTTGCATATATTATACATGCACCCATCCTAAGCACTTTCTTGTTTATTTCCCAAGAACGGGGATCTCCTCCAATCACAGTATAGTTGTGAGTGTGAGTAAATTTAACACCGATACAATACTTTTAATCTCCCACGCTACTGCCAGTTGATCCCATAATGTCTTTTATCCCACAGCATCCTTTTCCTCCAGTCCAGTTCCACTCTGGGATCAGGGACTGCATTGCTTGTCATGTCTCTTTAGTCTTGTTTAGAACTGGGGCAACTCCCACAGCCTTCCTCTGTCTTTTGTAACACAGTCTTATCTGAAGGATACAGTCATTAAGCCCTTTGCTTTATTGTAGAGTTGTTCCTCCTTTGGGAACTGTCTGATATCTCTTCATGATTAGATTTACATTGCGCATACCTGACCATAATACTATATAAGTAATGCCTTGTCCTTAGGGTATCCTCTGGAAGCACACAGTGTCCATCTGTCCTGGTTAGTGACATTAATTTTGATTACCCAGGCAAGTTTTCCCACTCTGGAGTTGTTAGTTTTTTCCCTTGTAACTAGTAACCAATCTGTGAGGAGACACTTTTTGATGATACAAATAGTCTACTCTTCTTCAAAAATATCCCCTTGATTAGGCTGATTCTTGCCTGATCTCTTCCCCATGATGGTTACTCCACATGTACCAACCAGTCAGCCCTCAGCATTTTACTGTACGCAAGAGCCCCTCCCCTTCTTATTTATTTTTTACTTTTTATGAATTAATCATTATGGATTTATGAATCCCCCCCATGACTCCTAAGTCATTAATGTCCTCATTTTGGTACTCAAATTGTTTCAGATGCGGCCAGCAGGAGCTGCATTAAGCTGGCTCCCGTGACCTTGTGACAGCCCCCATCATATTTTTTTTTTCTTTTTGAGTACTTCCCCACTTTTTAGCACAACAAAATGTCTTAGGTTGAATTCTAATGACCCTTCCCTAGCCCTGCAATCAGCAGTCTCTCCAAGGAGCCCTGGTTCCCTTTAGTGAGGGGATGGTGTTAGAGAAGAAGATCTTACTGCTAAAGTGCTCATTGCTACTAGGGTGAATTGCTTCTAAACACTGAGGGGTGCCTGAGGGACACAGTGAAGTATCACTTCAGGTCAGGTCACAATCTCAGGGTCATGAGACAGAGCCCTGTGTCAGGCTCTGCCTCAGCAGAATGTCTGTTTGAGATTCTCTCCCTCTCCCCTCGTTCACTCTCTCTCTTTCTCAAATAAATAAATAAATAAATAAATAAATAAATCTTTTAAAAAGAAATGTAGACACTTCAAGCAAGCAAAAAGCATGCATGCATGTGCACAGGTACACGGATACACATACGTGTGCACACACACATGAATGCACACATGAATGTATGCACACATACACACATTTTAGAAATCACAAAACTACATCCATTTCTCCAATTCCAATTTATCACCTTGGGTTCTTTCTTGCTTTCCGCCAGTCTTCGTTTGTATCTCCCTTCTTCCACAGTGAGACCCTGAGTCCTAACAACCTCCGCATATTTGTTCATTTCTCCAATCCTATAATCCATCTAAAATAGTTTCAGAATTGCTTCACCCAACACTCAGGACAAAAAACAAGCCCACTAAAAGACCTCAAGATTTGTTTGCTGTCCCCCACCTTCCTTATCAGCACCAATTTTGATTGATTTTAATGTTGATAAACTTAACAACCTATCTTAAAGTGTTGCCATAAGCATTTTGCAGTGGTATGAGGTATTTTAAAAGTCAAACTAAATAATTTACTGCTGACAAGAGTGTATGCTTTGCTCCAGAAACCAGCTTTGTAATCTCCCTCCAAATATTCATTTCCTTGCAAAATAAATGCCATCCCTTCCTACACCAACCAGTGTCATATTAATGATGTGGTGGCAGGAAGGAGAATAGGAGACTCTGGAGCTTAAGCAAAACATCACGTGCTGAGGACTGAGAGTTGAGCTTTTTGTTAAAAATATGTAGCTGATCTTATTATCATAAACTGATTTCTGTTTGCCCTCACGTATTTTCAGACCCTTTGCTATCATAGTTTACATGGCGGTTATAAACATCTCTAAAATCATAGGAAAATTTGCTTCCTAGATTATTCAAGATACAAGTTTCTAGATTTACAGCCACTAATACCGTTTTCCCCTCAACCTGCCCTTTCATACTGTTGCCTTGTTCATTGAGAGAATCCTCGTCTTTGCTGGAAAAAAGTTAGATGTATTTCCCTTAGTCTTTATTTTCATATTTACATTTTATAGCTATTTTCTTGAGTCCTGCAGCTTCACAAAATGGTTTTGAATAGCAGAGCTGCAGAGCTGATGGGGAGGTCAGCTATGTTAATTTCAAAGCACCCCAGTCTTCGGTGTGAGGTTGCCTAGCAACCCATCTCTCGGGCCTCCTTTGTGGATGCGAGAAGAGGAAACAATTCTTCTATACACTCTCAAGCCGAGATGGTTTTATAAAGTGAAAAACCTTTTGCAAAGGGTCCAACACAACCCGTCCCTGCTTTTCGGCCCACTTTGTACACTTCACACATGATGAGAGACCTAGTCCATCCTTTGATGCCTTAGATCTGATACAGATATAAAACAGAGTTACACACGCTACGGTCAAACAGTGGAAGTGACCTGTATCCCTATGTTAAATTGAGACACATTAATTAAACCACTCGCCTTTCCCTTTCTCTTACATGAAAGCATACTTTCCCCTCAAGTTCTAAAAGCCAGTTATGTTAAATGAAACTGCCAGTGCCTGCGGAGCATCGGTTACCATAGCGACGCAGGCGGGAGTGGTGGTTTTCTCCTCAGGCACAGGATGGCTGAAATGTGTTCAAGCAGGGACCCATGCAGCAGGCTGACTGGAAATCCGGCATCTGGGAAGAACCTGTTCTCTTCCCTTTTCTCCACACTAACGTGAAAAAAATAAAAAAAACCAACCCCTCTGCTGTTTTGCCAAAGCTATTAGCTTTTTAGAACTGAACTTCAGTGGGTGGCAGAATTGCCCTAACTGAAGGCATATAGGAGAAAGAAGGAACAATAATGCATGCCAGTAAAACCCACATGGACAGCTGAGACACGTAGAAGAGAGTATTCTAGAAGATACGCTGCCCTTTCAGACATTTGGAAAATACGAAGTAAAAATAACAGCTTGAAATGCATGCTATTTTCACATGGTGAAAATATTGATGGGCAAGCTTTTGAACCATTTACGATCCCCTAACTTCATTTTCCAGGCAGACAGTGCTATTCAGGAGAACGTGATGGCTCAGATCAATATTATTTAATGGAGAGTCTTCATGATTGCTAGTTAAATCAGGTAGAGAACCAAATGCCTTGTGCCCTTCTCACTTGCCTCCAATTGTGGCTGAGAAGGGGGAGGCAGGAGAGCGCGGCAGGCGCTGGAGTCAGACAGCCTGGCTTTTGTCCTCTGCCACTTGCTAGCAGTGGGATTTGGGACAAGCTGCTTAAGTTCTTGAAGTCTTTCCTTCTTAACATTTGAAATGGGCCTAAAAAGGAGATTGTTGACAGTGTAAAAGGAGAAAATGTATGTACAGCGACCTGGCTGTCACTATGGACCTGGTCCTGTCAACCCCTGTATACAGGGTACGGGCCCAGCATGGTGCTCAACGCCAGAGGGATCCCGAGGTCCCAGCCGGAAAGAGGCAGTCCCGTGTGAGTGATGCCTACAGCTTATCCCCCCACCCTTGCAGACATTCCAGTTTGGTATGTCATTGTCACGGATCCTTCATGCCTACGGCACGACACGGCACAGCCTGGGGTCTGCCTCCAGGACCAGGTCAGGGGAAAGCTGCTGTTTTCCAACCAGATTTGCCCTCTGCCCAAACTGGTGTTACCAGCAGCCTCGGTCACCCTTTCATCAGACCGAAGTTCTGGAGGAAGTTCACGTAGTGGGCGACCACCTCTGAATGCACTTGCAGAAGAGCTGCCAAACTGGTTCCAGCAATGACACAACAGGGAAAGTGCAAGAATTTCCCGAGTGCCTATCTTGGGCACTGTTTTCTGGCAACATTATATCTTCTATACAAATCATTGGCATAATTCCTAGAAAGCATTACCTCTTAAAAATGCAGATCATTTAGTCTAATCGCTTCATTGCATATATAAGGAAGAGAGCTCAGGGACACTGATTAATTTATCCAGCTCATTTGGAGATCTATGTATGTACATGATACTTTATATACATGCACATGCACACACATACACTCATATAAACATACACTTACATAAAGAGAATAAGTCCTTGGATTTTTTTTCATATTTGTCTCAAAAGAGACTCCAAAGTCCCCATTATAATTACTGATTACAATTTGCAAGTAACAGACACCAACATGGAATGGCCCGAGTCACACATCAGGTTCTTAGGACATCGTGGAGGGCTACAAAGGGCCCCTGGGGCTAGGAGGCAGGAAGGAACTGGAACCACGAACTGGAATGTGGGCAGGATTCTTCCCCTTTTCCTCCGCTGTTTTCTGCATGTCTGTATTCATCTTTCTATCAGCCATTTACTAATTCAAGGCATTCAACAAAAGCTCACCGCAGACACCTTCTGGGCCAGGCAAGAGGAGAACCTCAAACAGGACAGACATGCCCTTCTCTGTTTCTCATGGACATTTCCCTGCTCCCATGCTCAGGTTTAGCCACAGGCAGGAATGGACGTACAGTCCCTTGGTCCCACCTCTCTCCCACTCTGGCCACGAGAGAGGCCGCCCAGTGAAACCAGCTGCCCAAACCTCCCTCTATGGTTCAGAGAGCTCTGGGCAGGCAGCCCAAAGTCTCCACTAGGAGCATGCCCTCCGACCTTTTTGCACGTCTCCCTCCTTAGGATTGAATACAATATATGTATTTTCAAAGGCACTCAGGCCCTAGCATGGCTGGCCATCTATGTAAAAAAGCACACGCTTCAGTGAAATCCCTCAAGTTTCACTGATAAATAATTTTTAACATGGTAAATCATTTGTTCAAAATCATAATGCTTCCATCTGGTTTCTTGCTACCAGATGTCTAAAAAACACAATCGAGAATGTCCCAAACTCTGCACCACTTCAATGCTGACTAGGAGTTTGGGGGTGGAGTCGGGGGGCTGCCTTGCTGAGAGTCTCAGTGACTCTGTAACTGCACAGGCCAATGCTTTTCCACATCAGGGGGAAAGCAGCCCTAATGACCAGTGTTCCTCCGTGCTGATTAGTAAGTTATTTCAAAGAATATGTTGATCTATAACAAACCTTTGACCTGCATATTCCTTCTGTGTAGGATGGCCCTTATATTTACGTGTTATTTTATTATCAGGTAAAAGGAGGCCTTTAAACATTATCCCATCTCATGTGAAAGACATACTGGTGGTGGTGCAGGGGGTGGGAGGTGGAGGGGGGTGGGGGGATAGGGGAGGATAACAAATTAGACTGGTTCTGTGTAGCTCCCAAGGATTTTTTGCTGTGCCATCCCATTAAGTTTCCAGGACCCCAGCCCACTTTTCTTGGGCTCATATTATGTCCATAGGCAGTGTGAGGTAAGACCAAGTTAGGCAGAAACCAAGCAAAATTTAAGGAAATGGATAGGCAGCATTTCTTCAGGGAGGCTGCAAATAAGATGCTAGCTGATGGAAGGGAATCTTCTGGTGAAGCGAAGGGACGTACAGCTAAGGGAGCCTGCAGAGGCAGGAGACACTTACTTGGATGATAGCAACACTTGCCTGTGATGACTGTTCCTGCGAGGTCACTGGTGGTGATGCTACATCTTGCTGGGACACACTTGAGGTAAGAATACTATTGCAAGGTTATTCGAGGTCCCACTGCTTAGGTATAACCTCCTCCCCTTGCCCCATTTCCTCCCCATCCCACCCCTGATTTACACACACACAGTACTGGTACTTTCCTCTCTCTTCTTGTCTGTCCCCATGACAGGACCCCTTTCTCACCTGTAGTGAAGCCCTACTGTTTTCTGTTTCTGTTCAAGATATTTCTTGGTGCCCCAAATTTTCTCGTTTTGGCTTCTAGATGAACTATTTTGTCCTCTCTTATAATGAGTCTTAAAAAACAAACAGGCACCTCTTTAATATTCAGCTTTTTTATAACGAAGTTGATGGCAGAGACCCCAAATCTAGTCAACAAGAACAACAAAAATGTCTATCGTTGCTTTAGGCACAAAACTGTTCAACTCTAAACTCTTCCCAAGTGCAACAAGGAAAGAGAAGAAAAGCAAGGGTAGCTGTTCCATTGCAAAATATTAGGAACGTAATATTCACAATTCAAAGAGAATTAATGAAGACTCTGAAAGGCAAAAAGCATGCTTTGAAGAGATCTTGGATCTTGCTGGCCTTCTTAGATTCATCATTTCTCTTTCTTTTCCTCAGAGATGAGCCTGCCTGTCCTGGGCTTCCATCTGTCATTAGGAGAACATGACCATCTGGAACCAGAACAAGATCATCAATCCTTGCACATATCCAAGTTCTTAAAAAAATTTTTTTTTCATATAACACAGCTGAGAAGTCATTGTTAAATTCCTCTGCTGGTTCTGTCTGATTTCTGTTGGGGATTCATTCCACCTCTGAATGTGGTGAGCAAGGCCATGATATGAGGGCAAAGATGCTGCCTTTGGGATCTGTATTTCTTTCCTATTGCTGCTGGAACAAATTACCACAAACGGAGAGGCTTGGAAGAGTACGAACTTATTTTCTCATACTTCTGGAGGTCAGAAGTCCAAATGGGTCTTATGGGGCTAAAATCAAGGTCAGGTAGAACCATGTTTCTTTTGGAGGCTCTACGGGAGAATCTGTCCCTTGACTTCCAGATGCTAGAGGATGCCTGCATTGTTTGGCTCATGGTCACAACTCTCTGATCTCTGCTTCTATCATCACAACTCTTTCCCCAAGAAGACCCCTTGCGCTTATATTGGGCCCATTGGGAAATGCAGTATAATTTGCCCATCTCAAGATCCTTAATCACATCTGAAAAAATCCATTTTCCCACATCAGTTCACATATTCTTAGGTTCTAGGGTTTAGGAGGTAGATATCTTTGTTGGGGGGAGAGGGAGGGCAGGCATCTTTTTGTCTGCTACAGGGTCTGACATAATTAGAGACTTACTTCCTGGAAATCAGAGATCCTGATTTCCAGTTCACTATTAGGTCACTGCATGGGGATTGTTGGTATCTGGGTTTGACCTTTGGCTTATTTAACTGTAATTCCAAATTCTGGTCTTAAGCTACAGGGTGTTACAAAGAGGAGCACTGGCTTCAAGTTAGACACACCTGGGTTCTCATCTCCACCACTTAGGAGCTCTGAGAACCTGGGCAAGTCCCACAGCTTTTCTGAGTTTTGATTTTCACTTCTCTCTATGGCGATGTTTTAGGGGAAACACACACACACAGAGACTTGCCCGAGGGGGTCTTCTTTGGCATAACACTAGGAAGAGAATGAGGGAAGCAGGATTGGACTGCAATGAAGTCACAAGAAAGGCTTCAGCCAGTCCCAGAGGGACTCTGTTGCTCGAACGGCCCTTCAGCATTGTCCCTCTGTAGGGCAAATGAACCAAGCAATTGTACCACCTGCCAGGGCTGGGATTAGAGCGAGGTAAAGGAGGCACTCGGCTCAAGGACAAAATTTAGGGGTGCCAAAAGGCTCAGGAACCAGGATAAATATTCTATGCACTATTGTTAGAAATCTAAATTAATACAACATCCACAATGAACAAAATAGGCAACATATTAAGTAAAGGTGGGATCAGTAAGAGCGTTGTGTGGAGCCGTATTGGAGCCTCAGGCCGAAAGAGAAATTGGTTATTACCAACGCTGCCTTAATTTAAAACTATGATATTTGATCATGGTGGATTCTTTATATTTTTTATTTTTAAAAATAGTGCATGAAAATATTATTTCTCTTGATCACTGAGTTCTGTGGCAAGGCCAGCTCCCCACTTGCTCCAGCCTCCTCTTGGTCCTGCACTGAGTGCGGGCTATGCCTCCCCCGACTCCAGGAAGGAGTACAACCTTTGGCCAAGGAGAATTCCTAAAAAAGGGATTGTGAGCCACCAGGAGCCAACATCCTGGCAGCTGGGAGAAGGAATGCTTTGATCCTGAAAAGAAAGATGATGCCTAGTACAGAATCAAGTGGTGGGCTGCAATGTCGGTGTATAAGGAGATTACTTTTTTTATGTAGTTTTTCCAATCATTGGGATGGAAAAATAGTCATTAAGCACTTAGAGACTTATGTGGGTACTGAAGCTAATTGTTTCAGGCGCAAGTCATGCTAGTGAATATTGTCACAGCCAAGGCTTGCCTGACCTCTTCCTTCATCTTCCTGAGATGCACACATCTGAGTGAAAGGCCCAGGTAGCTTACTTAAAACTGAGGGTACCATTAATATTACTGGTTTATTTATCATAAGACTTTGATCTCTGGTTTATTAGTTTGGGTTAGAATTGCTGAGCAGATCAGCCAAAGTGAAACTTCATTCTATCCCATGGCCTGTCTATACCCTTAACCCCAGACAACTTTCTTCTGCTGGTGATCACAATAAAGGGATGGATAGGTAGAAATCTTTCATTACTACAAGGAAAAAAACAAAAACAAACAAAAAAAAAAAAAAAACAAACAAAAGAGAATG